>NC_060148.1:10871839-11144339 GCF_021461385.2 Schistocerca piceifrons | reverse complement strand
AAGCGCGCTGCTGCTACGGTCGCAGATTCGAATCCTGCCTCGGGCATGGATGTGTGTGATGTCCTTAGGTTAGTCAGGTTAAAGTAGTTCTAAGTTCTAGGGGACTGATGACCTCAGATGTTAAGTCTCAAAGTACTCAGAGCCATTTGAACCGAACGACGGACCCACCGGACACCTTCTACTGTGCCGCTTACATGCAGTTGACGATTGTTAGTAGAGTGGTTATCGCCAAGTGTGAACGTGCATCGTTCTGCTTACAGTTCTTCCTGTGAGGGGGATAAGGAGGCAGCTATCTTGTTGATTTACAGAATATCTAATAAGAAATCAGGACTGAAAAATACAGTTCTAAAAATGGCAGTATATTTACAATGAGCAGCCGATATTTTTTTAGGCCGGTACATCGAAGGTCCGTAGGGATACTTTCCCAAATATCGATATGTCGGAACTTTTAAAAGTATGAACAGTTGTAGTGTGCATTTAGTTTGCGTATCTCAGTCTCGCAGCTGCTGTAGAGGCAGGCTCGCCCCTGACATGACGGCTGTACCGCAACAGCTGTTCGTGCAGCACACAGCGCACGTCGTGATTTTATTTTATTTATTTTTTCCTCCCTGTATACGTCCTTTCTGTTGTTCGGTACCTAGGGCTGGCTTTTTTTTCTGTGTCGACACCAGAGCTATTCGTCTCAGCCTAGACACCCTGTCGTACTGTAACTTCGTCGCATCCCTTTCTTAAAGCTCGCAGTGATGTGATGCGAGCGGCTAGCGCCGGCGAAAACAGCTTCTGCGGCGATTACTGCACACCTCCCGCGTTTACTGTCAATTCTCGATCGTGTTATTTAAATATACTGAAACGACTTTCACAATCCATAATACGTATATCGCTGAACGGCTGAAACGGTGATCCAGAGGTGTAAAAATTCTCCTTGCAGCCTGCCTGCCGTATCTCAGCCGCAACCATTTAAGTCGCTGAGCCCACCCCACCGGATTAGAGAGTGCATGCTGCGTACTGAACCACAGTGGTCGAACCAGGGCAGCTTGGGTCTCCGCAACACGGCACCGACAACAGGCTGTGCCGTCAGTCCAAACTGGCTGCAGAACAAAAAGGTATGTGTTTGCGCCGGTAGTTTCACTGCAGCTCGTTTATCGCGATTGCGGGAGCAACAAAATGAACAAACCAAACTTAAAGAAGAGTGAGGAGAAATAATGGAACAGCCGTCACTAAAACTCAAATTCAGCAGGGGAAAAGTTGTAGTGGGTCTATGAGGCAGCTTCAAATAAATTTATAAGTGTCTCGCAACGCAAATTGCGTAAAAAGTTACTAAGCACTCATTCGGGAACATCGAGTATGTTATGAAATGTTTGTAAATTTGACCAGCAATTTCCTCACTACCTAATACTTTGAACGAGGACCACTTCCTTTCTAAACTTCGGGCAAACATTGCACTGAAATAGGCAAAATGTATGGCTCAGTCGGTATCAGAAACCACAGTCTCCTGGTATGGAACGTACTTCGAAACAAGCTTGGTATGAACGAAAGGCTTCTTCTTTCGGTGGACACGTACTTTTTAGATCAACATAATACGAAAAACGACGTTAATGTGTGTAAACTGCATTTGGGGACTCTAAAAACGATTCAGGGAATCCGCAATACACATCCAGAAAAAACTAACTAAAGTTGGTATAACTGCGGTCATATTTGGTTGGAATACTCTACCGTTGTGGAAACTAGACTTCCAAAAGCTTACTTTAGCTGGCGTTGCAGTATAATCGACACCTTCAGGTTCTTCCGTGCAAAGAATGGTTCAAATGGCTCTGGGCACCCCTAGAACTTAGAACTACTTAAGCCTAACTAACCTAAGGACATCACACATCCATGCCCGCGGCAGGATTCGAACCTGCGACCGTAGCGATCACGCGGTTCCAGACTGAAGCGCCTAGAACCGCTCGGCCACACCGGCCGGCCTTGGGTGCAAAGGATCTCCACTTTCAGAGAGTTGGTTACAGACAGCATGTATTAGAGATGACCTGACGATCGTACGAACTGTGAAAAGCCAGTACTAATCGAAAGAGGGCGAAGTTGCAGAAAAGACCGTTATTACCGAAAGAAATAAATACGCTGGAAATACGTCGAAAAGGAAAAAAAAGCAAGTAAAATCGACGATTTTATGGTTTACAAGTACGCAAAATGAATATACAGGGTGGTCCATTGATAGTGACTGCGCCAAATATCTCACGAAATAAGCATCAAACGAAAAAACTACGAAGAACGAAACTCGTCTAGCTTGAAGGGGGAACCAGATGGCGCTATGGTTGGCCCGCTAGAGGGCGCTGCCATAGGTCAGATATCAACTGCGTTTTTTTTAAAGATAGGAATCCCAGTTTTTTATTACGTATTCGTGTAGTACGTAAAGAAATATGAATGTTTTACTTGGACCACTTTTTTAGCTTTGTGATAGATGGCGCTGTAATAGTCACAAACGTTTAAGTACGTGGTATCACGTAATATTCCGCCAGTGCGGACATTTGCTTCGTGATACATTACCCGTGTTAAAATGGACCGTTTACCAATTGCGGAAAAGGTCGACATCGTGTTGATGTACGGCTATTGTGATCAAAATGCCCAACGGGCGTGTCCTATGTATGCTGCTCGGTATCCTGGACGACATCATCCAAGTGTCCGGACCGTTCGCCGGATAGTTACGTTATTTAAGGAAACAGGAAGTGTTCAGCCGCGTGTGAAACGTCAACCACGACCTGCAAAAAATAATGATGCCCAAGTAGGTGTTCTAGCTGCTGTCGCGGCTAATCCGCACATCAGTAGCAGACAAATTGCGCGAGAATCGGGAATCTCAAAAACGTCGGTGTCGAGAATGGTACGTCAACATCGATAGCACCCGTACCATATTTGTATGCACCAGGAATCGCATGGCGACGACTTTGAACGTCGTGTACAGTTCTGCCACTGGGCGCAAGAGAAATTACGGGACGATGACAGATTTTTTGCACGCGTTCTAGTTAGCGACGAAGCGTCATTCACCAACAGCGGTAACGTAAACCGGCATAATATGCACTATTGGGCAACGGAAAATCCACGATGGCTGCGACAAGTGGAACATCAGCGACCTTGGCGGGTTAAAGTATGGTGCGGCATTATGGGTGAAAGGATAATTGACCCCCATTTATCGATGGCAATCTAAATGGTGCAATGTATGCTGATTTCCTACGTAATGTTCTACCGATGATACTACAAGATGTTCCACTGCATGACAGAATGGCGATGTACTTCCATGTTGATGGATGTCCGGCACATAGCTCGCGTGCGGTTGAAGCGGTATCGAATAGCATATTTCGTGACAGGTGGATTGGTCGTCGAAGCACCATACCGTGGCCCGCACGTTCACCGGATCTGACGTCCCCGCATTTCTTTCTGTGGGGAAAGTTGAAGGATATTTGCTATCGTGATCCACCGACAACGCCTGACAACATGCGTCAGCGCATTGTCAATGCATGTGCGAACATTACGGAAGGCGAACTACTCGCTGTTGAGAGGAATGTCGTTACACGTATTGCCAAATGCATTCAGGTTGACGGACATCATTTTGAGCATTTATTGCATTAACGTGGTATTTACAGGTAATCACGCTGTAGCAGCATGCGTTCTCAGAAATGATAAGTTCACATGTATCACATTGGAACAACCGATATAAAATGTTCTAACGTACCTACGTTGTGTATTTTAATTTAAAAAACCTACCTGTTACCAACTGTTCGTCTAAAATTGTGAGCCATATGTTTGTGACTATTACAGCGCCATCCTTCACAAAGCGAAAAAAGTGGTCCAACTAAAACATTCATATTTCCTTACGTACTACACGAATATGTAATAAGAAATGGGCGTTCCTATTTTAAAAAAAACAATTGATATCCGTTTGACCTACGGCAGCGCGATCTAGCAGGCCAACCATAGCGCCATGTGGTTTTCCCCATTCAAGCTAGACAAGTTTCATTCTTTGTGGTTTTTTCGTTTGACGCTTATTTTGTGAGATATTTGGGTCGGTCACGATCAATGGAATGGACCACCCAGTATATTTCATGGAGCCTCGCCTTTTCAGTAACTTCCGAACCCTACTGTGAATATACGACAGTCTGCTCGGATTGGGCGCCGGCTCTGCTGATGAGACGCGGAGTCTCGGCTGCCCGACTGACACAGACAAGCCTGGGCAGGTCGAAAGCGGCGCACAAAGGTCTGTGGAAGGAACACGTTGGCAAGCAGGCTGCTATGCTCAGAAGCTTCTTCTGCCTTTCTTGTGATGAGAAGGTGACAGAAAAAGAAAACGCGAGAGCGATTGTATGTAAAGAAGTACGTAAACAAACGCGGCACGACAAATACAAAGTGCTGAGAACGTTTCGTCTCCAAATTTCAGGATTTTCTGCTTGGGAAGCTGCGGCGATACGACTGGCAACAAAATTTCGTTAGCTCGTAGTCGGCGACTCATATACCAATTTGAACTATTTATTCCTCATTTCAAAACAAAGCATTTCTGGGATTATTCCAGAAACTGAGAAATACTGAAAGGGGGGGAGGGGGTGGTTCTTAGTCGTTATGTGGAGGTTAATTAACTTTCAATGCCTCTTTATGTTTTATTTGTTTACACAGCTGTAATCGTGAATAATGTTTCGTGGATTAACATCCTAGCACTCCAAAAATTTGGGAATTTCATAGACGCCAGAATCAACTAGAACAGTGGCTGTATTTTTCAATAGTGCATTCTTTGTATCATCAATGTATTTCATTCCCATGTTTAGCCGTTTTCTCTGAGGAGCTAAACACATCCCACCACTTTTTTTGTTCAAATGTCAGGCTCCCCAATTCTGCTTTTAAGTCGCCGTAGCATTGAATATTCGCCTACAGTTTTCATATGGGCCTCCCCTTTTCATAAACTTTTGGCTTATTCTTCTCAGTTTTTCTAATTCCAAACTTATTTTTTTACAAAAATATGATCGGAGATATTTTACGTAAACTTGACGCGCAGGGCAACAGTTGTAAAATTTTTATTCAAATAATCTTCAGAAGGAGCACTCCGTACAACTTTTTTTCTTTGCTCTGTAATAATCTATAATCTAAGCGTGCTTCCTTTGGAGTCAACGGACATTACTGCGCATAATTCGCGTCACAGCATAACCTCAACACATTGCACAGCCAGAAACACATGGGCCTCAGCTCGTCGCCTGCTACAAAGCGCTAAGATTCCCTCCGAAGGCGGACAGCAATGCGCTGAACACACACGGCTTCAAATTTCCAGGAAATTGCGCATGCACAAATGCGCAAGCGTGGTTGCACTGTTGGAAATTTACGCGCAAGTGGAAACTTGAACACGAAAAAAGTCACCGTGTGGACGCACCTAAACGGCAAGCAGACGTTATATCGCACAGCCTGTCGAGAAAAATCGACCTTTTTTTGGCATATTAAAAACGGCGGTAAATAGACTTTCTCAAGAGTTGCCTCGAACTATGTTGTCAAGAAATAGAAAAAGAAATTTCAAAAATACGATTGCCCCGTTGTGACTATTCCTTTACTAGAATTGAAGTTAATAACAAATGTCTTACGTTGAACAAGATTTACTTATGCCGTACGCATGCGTTGTAATGTGAACACACAAAATGAGCTGTACCTCCAATTTTTCTGATGTCCACTTCAATATGGGCTTCAAGACAGCGTTCTTTACACCATTACGGTTCTCGGCGCCTCAAATTATTCTAAGACACTGTGACACTCTATTCATACGTTATGTTAACCTCACGATGAGCTCGTTTCGGCAATTTTTGCCACGTTCATATGATCCTGGAATGATGGTACAGTTTTTTTTTCTAATAATATACGGAAATTCCACTGTTAAATGCAGAGGAGAGAGTAGATAGGTGGAAAGAATACATTGAAAGCCTCTATGAGGGGGAAGATTTGTCTGATGTGATGGAAGGAGAAACAGGAGTCGATTTAGAAGAGATAGGGGATCCAGTATTAGAATCGGAATTTAAAAGAGCTTTGGAGGACTTACGGTCAAATAAGGCAGAAGGGATAGATAACATTCCATCAGAATTTCTAAAATCATTGGGGGAAGTGGCAACAAAACGACTATTCACGTTGGTGTGTAGAATATATGAGTCTGGCGATATACCATCTGACTTTCGGAAAAGCATCATCCACACAATTCCGAAGACGGCAAGAGCTGACAAGTGCGAGAATTATCGCACAATCAGCTTAACAGCTCATGCATCGAAGCTGCTTACGAGAATAATATACAGAAGAATGGAAAAGATAATTGAGAATGCGCTAGGTGACGATCAGTTTGGCTTTAGGAAAAGTAAAGGGACGAGAGAGGCAATTCTGACGTTACGGCTAATAATGGAAGCAAGGCTAAAGAAAAATCAAGACACTTTCATAGGATTTGTCGACCTGGAAAAAGCGTTCGACAATATAAAATGGTGCAAGCTGTTCGAGATTCTGAAAAAAGTAGGGGTAAGCTATAGGGAGAGACGGGTCATATACAATATGTACAACAACCAAGAGGGAATAATTAGAGTGGACGATCAAGAACGAAGTGCTCGTATTAAGAAGGGTGTAAGACAAGGCTGTAGCCTTTCGCCCCTACTCTTCAATCTGTACATCGAGGAAGCAATGATGGAAATAAAAGAAAAGTTGAGGAGTGGAATTAAAATACAAGGTGAAAGGATATCAATGATACGATTCGCTGATGACATTGCTATCCTGAGTGAAAGTGAAGAAGAATTAAATGATCTGCTGAACGGAATGAACAGTCTAATGAGATCACAGTATGGTTTGAGAGTAAATCGGAGAAAGACGAAGGTAATGAGAAGTAGTAGAAATGAGAACAGCGAGAAACTTAACATCAGGATTGATGGTCACGTTAAGGAATTCTGCTACCTAAGCAGTAAAATAACCAATGACGGACGGAGCAAGGAGGACATCAAAAGCAGACTCGCTATGGCAAAAAAGGCATTTCTGGCCAAGAGAAGTCTACTAATATCAAATACCGGCCTTAATTTGAGGAAGAAATTTCTGAGGATGTACGTCTGGAGTACAGCATTGTATGGTAGTGAAACATGGACTGTGGGAAAACCGGAACAGAAGAGAATCGAAGCATTTGAGATGTGGTGCTATAGACGAATGTTGAAAATTAGGTGGACTGGTAAGGTAAGGAATGAGGAGGTTCTACGCAGTATCGGAGAGGAAAGGAATACGTGGAAAACACTGATAAGGAGAAGGGACAGGATGATAGGACATCTGCTAAGACACGAGGGAATGACTTCCATGGTACTAGAGGGAGCTGTAGAGGGCAAAAACTGTAGAGGAAGACAGAGATTGGAATACGGCAAGCGAGTAATTGAGGACGTAGGTTGCAAGTGCTACTCTGAGATGAAGAGGTTAGCACAGGAAAGGAATTTGTGGCGGGCCGCATCAAACCAGTCAGCAGACCAAAAAACATCCGCGTTGGTGGTTCTCTCTTGTACTATACGCGAACTGTTAGTTGGCATCTCCCAGCGGAGGGAGTGGCTCTAGTTCCGCTTCCATATGCTGCAACCGCACAGTGCAGGCAACACAAACGTGTTTTTTAAACTTCCACAAAAGCAGCTATGTGTAAAGCAGCTATGTGTAGGACAGAATTAATCGTCAGTTAAATATTTTGTACTAACCGTGTTGAGATCAATGTTTGTACTGATATATTAAATACAGGCATTAACAGCGATTTTTGTTTTATTGTTTTCCCTCATCGCAACACTTCACTATATAATCATTTTACGACAAGCGCTCCTTATAACAGGATTCTCTTTCCGAACTGGAGTCGATGGTAAGTCCCGCGATGGGCCAGCAGCCGGATCAATACTCACTTTCGAAACAGTGTAAACGCAGCTACTACAAACTGACAGCAACAGCACAGCCGAGCGACCGGCATAGCAGGAAACAAAGCAGACGACAAATACAGTGTACGCCGCACAGTTGGCAACATGTACGCCACGCCACGAAATTACCGACTGCTGCCGATAGTTTCCGATCCGGTACTAGGGGGTACGCCTGCTAACTAGGGAACCTCCCGATCGCATCCCTCTCAGATTTAGTTATAAGTTGGCACAGTGGATAGGCCTTGATAAACTGAACACAGATCAATTGAGAAAACAGGAAGAAGTTGTGTGGAACTGTGAAAAAATTAGCAAAATATACAAACCGAGTAGTCCATGGGCCACATAGGCAACATCATGGAGACCGGCAGCTCAAGAGCGCCGTGGTCCCGTGGTAGCGTGAGCAGCTGCATAATTATTATCTGTCCGTTCGTTCATTGACGTCTCTGTTCACTGTAATAAGTTTAGTGTCTGTGTTTTGCGACCGCATCGCAAAACCGTGCGATTAGTAGACGAAAGGACGTGCCTCTCCAATGGGAACCGAAAACATTTGATCGCAAGGTCATAGGTCAACCGATTCCTCCACAGGAAAACACATCTGATATATTCTATACGACACTGGCGACGGCATGTGCGTCACATGAATGTGTTGTCGACAAACCTAACTTGTACACTTGGCGAATGGGTAAAAAGATCCTTCTACCTTGCCCGATTTACGTTTTCTTGTGAATGTGATAATCACTCCCAAAATAAGTGATGAAAACATAAGAGTTTGTCACATAAACTGAAAATAAAAAATTAAAATTTTCACTCGATTGAAGATTTGAACCAAGGTCCTTTCGTTCCGCAACTGCTCACGTTACCACGAGACCACGACGCTCCTGCGATTCCAGCGTCCTTAATGTTGCCTATCTTGCCATGAACTACTCAGTTTGTATATTTTGCATATTTTTTGACAGTTCCACACAACTTCTTCCTGTTTTCTTGATTGGTGTGTGTTCAGTTTTTCAAGGCCTATCCACTGTGCCAACTTATAACTAAATCTGAGGGGGGTGCGATGGGGAGGTTCCCTTGTAAGTTACAGTTCCCATACAGTACAACGTAGCGCTATGGAAGAATATATTTTTATACTACAGCGTTAGATCTATGTTTATGATTGTTAATTTACGTTTCAATGTAGCATAATATGAAAGAATGTGGCGTATGTATACGTTAACAGTCGTTTCCTTCACGTCTGACATGTTACGACGTATAAGTGTACCATCCTGGCGCGACATTTTGTCTTTCACGTTTTGTGCTCTTAGTAATTTCAGTATGTAATCACGTTTATATTAGCACATATAAATTTTGGAAGAACTTGAAATGCGCAACCTACACAGCCGCGTATCCCACCAAAATTCTTAATGGAGAAACACAATTAAAACAAAAAAACATTTGGAAAACAAGAAACTGCTCAGGACACACAAAAAACCACAGAGGTAGAAACAATGGCGAGGCGGCATTACGTCACAAACTTGAATCCGATATCCGCCATCTTAATTGGCCCTAAACATTAGGTTCACCGTATTCATATCCCCACAGTTCATCGCTGTGACACTTCCCCGTGACGTCACTCGGCGTCGTATTACTAGAGCAAATACCCATTGAAGAACAGAAAAATGTTCGGAATGCCTTCCCGACACTGCGTTGTCCATGTAAGCTCTATAATTTTTAACATTTAACACAGTTATTGCTCGTACATGTCAAAAAAATTGAGAGGCACTCGTATACAATAGTGAGCTAATGTTTTGGGATGCCGTACTTAAAATGGCGCCCACACTCACTTCAAAACAATGCAAAGCGTAAGCTTTTAGTACCACCACCTTTTTTTTTTTAACTCCATGCAAATAACCAATAGACTACTCAGCTCAAATATCTTTGTAGTAGTAAAAAAAAAAAAAAAAGTTATACAGTCGTAATGCACTTATTATCGCTGATTTTTCGCGAATTATATTCATTGTAAACATAGTAGATTTAGAAGTACTTCCACACTACTCGATGGATGAAGACATACTACAAGGGTTTTTTTTATTTTTTATTTTTTTCCTCCGCGAGTGATATGAAGATTTAGGTTTTCTCGCAAGTAGTAGCTGAAAGTTTCCTTTCGCAAAACGGTCGCTCATACTCTGATTTTTTTCGCACTTTTTATTCTTGTGGACTTCAGACCGCTGACTGATTTTATGCAGTTCTCCACAGTACTCTATCTTCTGCTTTTTCATCTCTGCCTAACTGTTGCAGCTTAAATCCGTTTCAGCCTGCTTGCTGTCTTCAAGCCTTCTTCTTCTCTCTCTCTCTCTCTCTCTCTCTCTCTCTCTCTCTCTCTCTCTCTCTCTCTCTCTCGCCCTCCCCCACAGACTTCCCTCCAGCACCAAACTGATTGTCCTTTCATGTCGTCGGGATGTGTCCTATCAACTGAGGGCTATTTTCAGTCGGCTTCTGACATAATTTTCTATTTTAGTTATTCGACCTTCAAATGTAATCTTCTGCACACCACATTTGAAAAGCTTCTATTCTCTTATTGTCTGAACTACTTATCGTCCATGGCTCACTTCGAAATAATGTTACAATCCAGATAAATACGTTCATAAAAGACTTTCTTGTACGCTAATTTATATTCAAGGATAACGAATTTCTCTTTACCCAAAACTTTTTTCATGCCACTGTCAGTCTGCGTTTTAAACCCCAGCCATATTCACTTATTTTGCAGGCCAAATAGTACAACTTTTACTGTGTCATTTCCTAATGTAACTCCCTGAACATCGCAGGATTTGAGTCTGCTGCATTCTGTCATACTTGTTCTACGTAGTTTTGTTGACGTCCATCTTACAACCTCTGTTCGATACAATTGCGCAACCGAAGTCCTTTGCCTTCTCTGCCAGACGAACAATACAGTGGCATCGATAATCATCACCGTGTTTTGTTTCTTCCCCTTGAACGTTGATTTCCTTCCCCAATTTACCGTTACTTCCCCTTAATGTCTGCTCAATGTGCAAACTGAATGAGATCGTGGACAGGCTACAAGCCTCGACTGAATCGCTCGCTGTACCTTCTCCCTTTCCCTTTCGCGCGCTGCTACTTGATAACGGCAGTCATCATAGAAGAGGGATCCTTTCATAGAAAGAAGGATCCTTTATTGTACGATTATATGATAGCGGAACAAACACTGGTTGCAGTTACTTCTGTAAAATATCTGGGAGTATGCGTGCGGAACGATTTGAAGTGGAATGATCATATAAAATTAATTGTTGGTAAAGCGGGTGCCAGGTTGAGATTCATTGGGAGAGTCCTTAGAAAATGTAGTCCATCGACAAAGGAGGTGGCTTACAAAACACTCGTTCGACCTATACTTGAGTATTGCTCATCAGTGTGGGATCCGTACCAGGTCAGGTTGACGGAGGAGATAGAGAAGATCCAAAGAAGAGCGGCGCGTTTCGTCACAGGGTTATTTGCTAAGCGTGACAGCGTTACGGAGATGTTTAGCAAACTCAAGTGGCAGACTCTGCAAGAGAGGCGCTCTGCATCGCGTTGTAGCTCGCTGTCCAGGTTTCGAGAGGGTGCGTTTCTGGATGAGGTATCGAATATATTGCTTCCCCCTACTTGTACCTCCCGAGGAGATCACGAATGTAAAATTAGAGAGATTCGAGCGCGCACGGAGGCTTTCCGGCAGTCGTTCTTCCCGCGAACCATACGCGACTGGGACAGGAAAGGGAGGTAATGACAGTGGCACGTAAAGTGCCCTCTGCCACACACTGTTGGGTGGCTTGCGGAGTATAAATGTAGATGTAGATGTAGTCTGGTTGCCCAGCAACTTGCATACGGCATTTACGTTTGCAAGTATCTTGTATTTGCAGCGCTGTGAGGTGACGTTGAAACGCCTAGCCCTACCGGAGAGTACGTTTCGCTTCGGCCTTGGCGGGGAGCACCTAGGCGTGGAAGGCGGCTTTTCGCGCCAGCAGCCCCGTGTAAGGGACGCGGGGGAAAGTGGAGAAGCAAGGCGTGGGGGGGGGGGGGGCGGGAGAGGGGGGGGGAGGGGCGCTGGGGACATCTGACGATCGATAACGCTGGTGCTCTCCCCGCACCCCAGCCCCGGCCAGGGAGGCAATCAAATGGGGCCTCCTCCGACTCTCTCTCTCTCTCTCTCTCTCTCTCTCTCTCTCTCTTTCTTCTTCCACTACTCCCCAGACTTCCCACAACCTTCTCCCCTCGCCGTCGCGCGAAATTAACTATGCACTCGCAGCTGGAACTAATCCCATCCACATACTGCACTTCTACATAAATACCCACAAACTCGCACTTGTCTTCTCTCCAAACGAATCACATACTGCACACCGAAAGTAGAATACTGAAGGTAACCACCACAATAAAGAACCACGCGAAACATCGTCGAACTTGTGTGGTATACAAGTACGTGCAGAGTACACACGGCCGCACGGAGAGCCACCTGAGTAACTTGCGTTGGTGCAGACTAGAAGTGGGCAGCAAATAACGTAAATTTCACTAATCACAAGTGACTGAAAAGTCACATTTGCCACGACACCAGTTCATCAGTATGAGGCTGCTCGGCATCTGTTTTACGCCCACGGGGCTCACCTACGTGCTTTCCACCCCACTGTTCTCAAGGGCAGACAGTCACCAGTATCGAGTAAACGTAACGCTGAAAAACATCCATAGGCGCACGCCTTGTGTTGACCGACGCACGTACTTCGTTCCGGCAATCTTGCGTCTCACGCTATCTTCCACTTTTACAATTCCCTCTGCTACACGTGAGTGGATACAGTACGTACAGAAGCTAGTGATCAGAGTGGGAAACGCGTCTGGAAAAATCAGGAGTAATTATTATAGTTTTCTGATATAACTGACTACTAGTAGTGTCCGGTAATGAAAGTACTTGGGTGAGAAAAGTCTTCACACTTGCCATAAAGTCTCACGTAAGATCATTCGAAACGTAGAAGGTAACATCTCTCCAGACGAACTACCGCGCTACATTAAGAAAGGTTATTAAAAAGTCCAGAAGCATGTGCATCATATCTGAGATTAATACCTATGATAACAAAATCAAAACAATTTGGAATATTATTACAAGGGAGACAGGGCAACCAAGAGTACAGGATGCTGACATCACCATCAAAGCGAATGGAAACTTGATAAACAACAAGCCGGAAGTCGAAAACATTTTGAATAATCATTTTTTTAAATGTTGTACAGAAAATAGGGTCTAAATGTTCATTAGAAGAAGCAAGGCAGTTAATGGAAGAGGCCTTACCCACACCATTTCACAGAATTGAAATTCCACCCACCTTTTCCTCTGAAATTAGGAAGATAATAAACTCTCTCAAGAATAAAAGCTCATATGGAATTGATGGCTTTTCCAGCAGGATAATAAAAGCTTGTTCCCAAGAAAAAAGTGGGATTCTTGGCCACATATGTAATAGCTCCCTGAAGCAGGGTATTTTCCCAGATAGACTGAAGTATACCATTGTCACTGCATAAAAAAGGACATACGGCTGATATCAACAACTACCGCCCAGTCTCTCTTCTGACTGCCTTATCCAAAATTCTTGAAAAAGTAATGTATTGTAGAGTAGCTTCACACCTTTGTAAAAATAAAATTTTAACAAAATGTCAGTTTGGTTTCCAGAAGGGATTTCCACGGAAAATGCTATATATACTTTCACTAATGCAATATTAAATGCTCTGAGTAAACGGAAGTCACCCGTTGGGATTTTTTGTGATCTATGAAAGGTTTTTGATTGTGTAATCATGGAATACTTCTAGATAAGCTCAAGTACTGTGGTATGAATGGGACAGTGCTCAAATGGTTTAAATCATACCTAACTGGAAGAGTGCAGAAAGTTGAAATAAGCAGTTCACATAATATGCAAAAAACTGGTGATTTCTCAAACTGGGGAACAATCAAGAATGGGCTGCTGCAAGGTTCGGTCTTGGGTCCTCTGCTGTTCTTAATATATATTAATGACTTGCCATTCTATATTCACAAAGATGCAAAACTGGTACTTTTTGCTGACGATACAAGTATAGCTATCACACCCAACAAACAAGAATTAACTGGTGAAATTGTAAACGATGTTTTCCAGAAAATCATTAAGTGATTCTCTGCAAATGGGCTCTCATTAAACTTTGACAAAACACCGTATATACAGTTCCACACAGTAAATGGAATGACGCCATTAATAAATATATACTTCAATCAGAAATCGGTAACAAAGGTAGAATATTCAAAATTTCTAGGTGTATGCATTGATGAGGGGTTGAACTGAAAAAAACACACTGAAGATCTGCTGAAACGTTTGAGTTCAGCTACTTATGCTATTGGGGTCATTGCAAATTTTGGCGATATACATCTCAGTAAATTAGCTTACCACGCATATTTTCATTCTCTGCTTTCGTATGGCATCATATTCTGGGGTAACTCATCATTGAGTAAAAGAGTGTTCATTGCACAAAAGCGTGTAATCAGAATAATTGCTGGAGCTCATCCAAGATCATCCTGCAGACACTTATTTAAAGAGCTAGAGATCTTCACTGTAGCCTCAAAATATATATATACACTTATGAAATTTGTTATTAACAATCCGAACGAATTCAAAAGTAATAGCAGTGTACATGGCTAGAACACTAGGAGAAAGGATGATCTTCACTACTCGAGGTTAAATCTAACTTTGGCTCAGAAGGGGTTAAATTATGCTGCCACAAAAGTCTTTGGTCACTTACCTAATAGCATCAAAAGTCTGGCAGATAGCCATATAGCATTTAAAAGGAAATTAAAATAATTTCTTAATGGCAACTCCTTCTACTCATTAGATGAATTTTTGGATATAGTAAGTGGGTAATTTCCCAACTACACAAAAAAATAAAAAATATTTAAAATACTGAGTGTCATTTAGTATTTTGTCTAATGTACTATCTTGTATATACACCTTTTATTAACCTAACACATTCCACAACATTACGATGTGTCGTAGTCATGATCTATGGAACAAGTACTAATCCAATCTAATCTAATCCAAACTAAAACGGTCTTCAAGAGGAGTTGTTATCGATGTTATTTTGAAATATCTATACACAGAGCAACTGAAAATGTAGTCAGACAACTGTGAGCATAACAAATCTGCTGCGATGGGCGTTCAATACGTGATACAACTCATTATGAACAACACAGAAAACAATTTGATAGTACTACACAATGACGTCAATTGTGTGTCGTTACAGTTGTTAGAACAACTGGAAATACGGCACCACAAAATCAAAAAGCCTAAATCTGTGTTAAATGAACGAACAGCTTTCGCTAGTCATAGTTATTTTAACAATTTTAAAGGCTTATTTTAAATTTATTCTTTGCATATGCCAACTTCTTAAAACTCATGTCTCTGACTCTATGTGATAACCATCATCTTCCATCACATCAGGTTAAACCACATACGTGTTTTAATGTGAAGAAAAGTGCGCCTTCAGTGACGCGATACGCGGCGACAGAATGAATAAACCAACGTGTGCCGACGTTGAATGGGTAGAGACGTTCTTTGTTTGCTCGGAAAGTTCTCCACTGTTTTTCCCAGCGGTTGTTATTCACATATTTTCCGCGCTCGATTCACAACACGCAAAACCCAATATTTTTCTCATAACACGAAACTGTATTTCCCCTCACTCGAGAGAAAATGTAAATTGCACCTGAAGATGGACCCACAGGGTCCGAAATGCATCGTGTGATTTAATAGAAACCGAAAAAGTTGTGACCGAAGGTATTTTTGTTCAAACTTTATGTGCACTGAATACAGTCACGTTCACAGCTATAAAATACGGATAAAATTAAAATGTCCAACCCTTTTTGCACGTAACTTTCCATGTGTCTAAGGGAGGTGGTTTTGCGATAGCACTGAATTATCCTGCCCACCCCATCACCGCAAAAATAATGAAACGCACGAGAAAATAAATAATTCATTACGAACGTTGTAAATGCCAGTAAGAACGTTTTTGTTTGAAGTGCCGTTGATACAGACACACTAAGTTTTGTGTGTGGCAATACTGAAACACAGCTATAATATTTTAAGTAGCAAGACGATAGTGAACAGAAAAAATTCCACACTTCTATTATATTTAGAGAAGAGAATAACTAAATTAAATTCAAGGGAAAAATGTATCCGTATCGACTGTTTCTTACTTATTGTCTGTGCTGTCGAGGAAGAAATGGCAACACAACAGAAAGGTCTTTCTGCTTTACAACTGACAAACTAGGCTGGTCCCTCAGATGATGTACGGTGTGGCATACGTCTCCCGTAGTCTTCACTCTTTAGAATACACTGACATTTTTTTCATTCTTCTATTTCAGAGCAAAAATGTTTAATGGCTATTTGAGATGGATGAGTATGAGATGTTTTGATCGGAGTGATATTTGTGGATCTTACACGTCTCCAATGACAACTTAGTTTCAGCAGCATCTTTAACAGGATTTAAAAAAAAAAAAAAACCTGTATGCATCAGAGTCACGTGGAATGCGTTCGTAGCTTGGGATGATTCGCCTCTGTCACCTTTCTTCGTTTCTCTCCAGTTGAAAGGTCTCTGACGGAGATGAATAAGCTGTTTACCGAACACTTGTGTGTTATCTCTTCAAACCGTTTCAGGCTACATCGAAGAGCCCTTGACGCACGGCACTTTTTAACTCCTGGAGGGAAAAGCCATCTACTCTGCCCAGTCACACAGAAAAACGGGAACATTTCCACAATCCAGTAAAACAATAAGCAATGAAAGAAAGAACTTGCATTCATAGTAATTGAAACGCTACAACTTCGCCATTTCGAAACGTTGATGGCATTTATCATTTTTTTTTTAAAAAAAATTACGTCCATTAGATGGCGTTGTAGCGGGACTTTGAATTTCGCCGCGCTGCACACGAATTGTGCCGCCGCAGCGGTATGAGCGCTCGGCGGCAGAGAAAATACTAAAATTGTTACTAGTTTTTGTTTTTCTATCCGTTTCTTGTTTGTCTCTTGATAGCCGAAGCTTACGGCAGACGTGATCTGATGAAGACGTTAAAAAAAACTTATTAGCTAGTCTTGATCTGATTTTAATGTGTAGACATATTGTGGAAGTTGTTAAGAAATTCGGAGGATGGAAGTAGCAAAGTAAATTAAATTGCATACAGTATCAAGATGATTTCAATTGGTATAAATTAGTGATTCCTGGACGATTGCAAGATTTCGGAGCAGACTTTTCACGCCGAAATGAAGGTGATTTTTGAAGACCTGGACGCCGCACGAAAGAAGACAAGTTAACCCGGTAAAGGATGATTTATCTACGCCACTTCCCCCTGTCAGTTACATTTTGTTATTCTCTGTTTCTTTTCAGTAATTTTTCTAGTGGAAATTGGTTTAACTTTTGCTCAAAAACACGACAAGGACCACCCCAACTATAGCTTTTCTGTAATACGAAGTCCGATCTGCATTTCTTTCTTTCTTTCTTTCTTTCCCTTTTTTCACGGTCATTAACGATTTAAAAAAAAAAATAAAATTCAACTTACGGTTTCTTACCAAATTTTCAACCTTTTTCTTTTTCTTTTCTTCTCTCTCTTCTTTTTTTATTAACCACTACAGTGTCCTCCCGTACGAATACATTCGTCAAATCTGCTGTTGAGATTCCTCATTTACCGCTGCGGCATCTCAGCTGGGACACTGGGAATTGTATCCCGATTTCTCTGTTTTTAACTCATCCAGGGTTCTCGGTCGAGTCGAGTAGACTTTGCTCTTGAGGTAGCCGCACAAGAAAAATCACAAACGGATAAATCTGGCGATCTAGAGGGCCAGGGAATGTTGTCGAATCACAAGATGCCACGGTTGGCAGACAATTCTCGCACATACGCCACTGATTGCGCGCAGTGTGTGACGGGTCGGGAGCATCCTCGCAGGTGCACGAACCGGGCGCCTCTGCTTCAGAGGCCGACACACAGCGGTTGTCGAGGACACGCTGCAGGCAGCCCTTTGATTCACACGGCCCGTCACCAGCTCAACAGTTGCGCGTATGTTCGCCCGTTAGACACACACCTCAGCGCCGGTTACGGATAGCGGCGTTTTGCCACGCACTGTATACTTCAACCGTGGCGACATGCCGACAGTTTACAGACTTGCCCGTTTCAGAAATGCTCCCACCCTTTCTCCACAGCCAATGGTCAATCCCCCTTTTCGACAACGTCTCTGCTGCCCCCCCCCCCCCCCCCCCGCCAGACACGCTTTACACAGTTATTACAAATGATTGAAGCGATTTCACAGCTCTATAATAACTTTATTATTTGAGATATTTTCACAATGCTTTGCACACACATACAAAAACTCAAAAAGTTTTTTTAGGCATTCACAAATGTTCGATATGTGCCCCTTTAGTGATTCGGCAGACATCAAGCCGATAATCAAGATCCTCCCACACTCGGCGCAGCATGTCCCCATCAATGAGTTCGAAAGCATCGTTGATGCGAGCTCGCAGTTCTGGCACGTTTCTTGGTAGAGGAGGTTTAAACACTGAATCTTTCACATAACCCCACAGAAAGAAATCGCATGGGGTTAAGTCGGGAGAGCGTGGAGGCCATGACACGAATTGCTGATCATGATCTCCACCACGACCGATCCATCGGTTTTCCAATCTCCTGTTTAAGAAATGCCGAACAGCATGATGGAAGTGCGGTGGAGCACCATCCTGTTGAAAGATGAAGTCGGCGCTGTCGGTCTCCAGTTGTGGCATGAGCCAATTTTCCAGCATGTCCAGATACACGTGTCCTGTAACGTTTTTTTCGCAGAAGAAAAAGGGGCCGTAAACTTTAAACCGTGAGATTGAACAAAACACGTTAACTTTTGGTGAATTGCGAATTTGCTGCACAAATGCGTGAGGATTCTCTACCGCCCAGATTCGCACTTTGTGTCTGTTCACTTCACCATTAAGAAAAAATGTTGCTTCATCACTGAAAACAAGTTTCGCACTGAACGCATCCTCTTCCATGAGCTGTTGCAACCGCGCCGAAAATTCAAAGCGTTTGACTTTGTCATCGGGTGTCAGGGCTTGTAGCAATTGTAAACGGTAAGGCTTCTGCTTTAGCCTTTTCCGTAAGATTTTCCAAACCGTCGGCTGTGGTACGTTTAGCTCCCTACTTGCTTTATTCGTCGACTACCGCGGGCTACGCGTGAAACTTGCCCGCACGCGTTCAACCGTTTCTTCGCTCGCTGCAGGCCGACCCGTTGATTTCCCCTTACAGAGGCATCCAGAAGCTTTAAACTGCGCATACCATCGCCGAATGGAGTTGGCAGTTGGTGGATCTTTGTTGAACTTGGTCCTGAAGTGTCGTTGCACTGTTATGACTGACTGATGTGAGTGCATTTCAAGCACGACATACGCTTTCTCGGCTCTTGTCGCCATTTTGTCTCACTGCGCTCTCGAGCGCTCTGGCGGCAGAAACCTGAAGTGCGGCTTCAGCCGAACAAAACTTTATGAGTTTTTCTACGTATCTGTAGTGTGTCGTGACCATATGTCGATCAATGGAGCTACAGTGAATTTATGAAATCGCTTCAATCATTTGTAATAGCCCTGTATATACCCCCGACTTCTAGTGCTGCTACATCTACATCATATTCCGCAAGCCGCCCAACAGTGTGTCGCGGAGGGTACGTTCGGTACCACTATCCGACCCCTCCAACCCTAATACACTGGGTGCGTGGCAAGAATGATTGTCCGTAGGCGTCTGTATTAAGCTGGGTTCCCACGGGGCTTGAGCACGAATGTGTGCCACGATTTCGTGCCACGACAGGAGTGAAACCATCAGTCGTGGGGCGTGGACAGTTCACACGGAGGTGGAGATTCGACGAAAGCGTGATACAGTTGATCGCGCGAAAGCCGGCCACGAACGAGCTCAAGGAGCTGCACGGAACAATTTCGAAAATGTATAAAATTTCCAATATGGAAACAAACTTTTATTTCACTTACCAGATTTGATAGAATGGGTCGTTGCTGAACGAATGGGCGAATGAAAGAATTCATCTTGTCAAAGCAGAAGATTTTTGAAACTTTCTGGCAGACTGAAACTGTGTGCCGGACCGAGACTCGAACACGGGAGCTTTGCCTTCCGCGGGCAAGTGCTCTACCATCTGAGCTACCCAAGCACGACTCACGCCCCGTCCTCACAGCTTTACTTCTGCCAGTACCTCGTCTTCTACCTTCCAAACTTTACAGAAGCTCTCCTGCGAACCTTGCAGAACTAGCACTCCTGAAAGAAAGGATATTGCCGAGACATGGCTTAGCCACAGCCTGGGGGATGTTTCCAGAATGAGATTTTCACTCTGCAGCTGAGTGTGCGCTGATATGGAACTTCCTGGCAGATTAAAACTGTGTGCCCGACCGAGACTCGAACTCGGGACCTTTGCCCTTCGCGGGCAAGTGCTCTACCGACTGAGCTACGCAAGCACGACTCACTTCCGTAAAGTTTGGAAGGTAGGAGACGAGGTACTGGCAGAAGTAAAGCTGTGAGTACCGGGCGTGAGTCGCGCTTTGGTAGCTCAGATGGTAGAGCACTTGCCCGCGAAAGGCAAAGGTCCCGAGTTCGAGTCTCGGTCGGGCACACAGTTTTAATCTGCCAGGAAGTTTGGTATCAGCGCACACTCCGCTGCAGAGTGAAAATCTCATTCTGGAGAAGATTTTTGGTTTGTAAACCTCGCCAGTGCCAGCTCCAGACCGTTCGCTTTCGATTATTTTCTTCAGTTCCTGAGAATACGAAGTTTTTAAATTTCGCAATTACTTCTTTCGGTCCGAATCCTGGAATTTGAGGCACATCACTAATTCTTTTGGCAGCAGCCATTCTCGCATCTCTGTCTCTGCATCATTCTTGCATCTCTTCTCTGCTTACATCAGACTTGGGTCGCGGCTTTCTACTTACCAGGGAACCTCCCCATCGCATCCCCCTCAGATTTAGTTATAAGTTGGCACAGTGGATAGGCCTTGAAAAACTGAACACAGGTCGATCGAGAAAACAGGAAGAAGTTGTGTGAAACTATGAAAAAAATAAACAAAATATACAAACTGAGTTGTCCATGCGTAAGATATGCAACATAAGGATAATCCAAGCGCAGGAGCACCGTGGTCCCGTGGTTAGCGTGAGGAACTGTGGAATGAAAGGTCCTTGGTTCAAGTCTTCACCACCAACAAAAAATTTTACTTCCTTTATTTTCGCAAAGTTATGATCTGTCCGTTCGTTGATTGACGTCTCTGTTCGCTGTAATAAGTTTAGTGTCTGTGTTTTGCGACCGCACCGCAAAACCGTGCGATTAGTAGACGAAAGGACGTGCCTCTCCAATGGGAACCGAAAACATTTGATCGCGAGGTCATAGGTCAACCGATTCCTCCACAGGAAAACACGTCTGATATATCCTATACGACACCTAACTTGTGCAGTTGGCGAATGGATAAAAAGATTCTTCTACCTTGCCCAATTTAGGTTTTCTTGTGGATGTGATAATCACTCCCAAAAAGCGATAAAAACATAACAGTTTGTCACATAAACTGCAACAAATAAATGCAACAGTTTCACAGTCGCACAGTTCTCTCTGTGCTCTATCAAAACATATGTTTTTATCGTTTTCAAATTTTTCCGTGTGTAGACCGTCAAATCCTGCATATGTCCAAGCAAATCTGAACATGTCCTGGAATTCTGGAGAGCGAAGTTGATTATGTGTGAGTGCCTGAACTTTGATAATTGACACACGATCACGTAAACAATACTGCTCTGTGTACCCGTGCAGCTTTGCAAAATAATTGTCTGAAAATAAAAAAAAATAGACTTTTCACTCAGGGGAAGACTGGAACCAAGGCCCTCTCGTTCCGCAACCGCTCACGCTAACCACGGGACCACGGCGCTCCTGAGGTCAAATTGTCCTTAATGTTGCCTATCTTGCGCATGGACTACTCAGTTTGTATATTTTGCTCATTTTTTTCATAGTTCCACACAACTTCCTCCTGTTTTCTCGACCGATCTGTGTTCAGTTTTTCAAGGCTCATCCACTGTGACAACTTATAACTAAATGTGAGGGGGGTGCGATGGGGAGGTCCCTTGTTAGAGTTCCCGGGAACGGGAAACGGTCGCTCTCGTTCCCTCAACGTCACGTCGGCCGGTCTCGTTCCAGCCTCGGTCTACCTCGGCCGGACTCGCCCTCCTTGGCGTGTCCACTCGTCGCAGTTCCACTGCCGGCTGCTCATAATTCAGTATCGAGTTGTTATTCGTTTCGTTTACTGCGCACGCCCATTCTAGATCCGTCTCAAATCTTTTTCTGAACTCTGAACTTCTGGTTCTTTTCGTGTTCTATTCAGCGTCCGCGGCCGGTAAATACATACATCTTTTCGGGTAACAAAAAGGAGTATCAGCTTACTTCAGTATTTCGATATACAGCAGAAGAGATACTTGTAAAAAGGCAAGATTTTTTTGCCGTTAGACACGCACAGGAATTCAACACGGCATACACGAGTGGCCATTTTCCGCCTTTTTTTGATCCAAGGCAGACCGACTTACAACCGAATGAAGCCCGCGTTCCGTAATAGAGTGTCTGGTGTCACTTTTTGTAAAGAGAATACGATAGCTCCTACGACATTGGTACAGGGTGGCGCACGGAAAATCTGCCCGAGTACTGGGCTGCTCATTGTCGCCCACCAATGGTCATCTATTGTTGTTTGCATTAGCTTATTTGTCGTTTCTTCACTGCCCTATTATTACACGCTCATCTATTCTGATCGTAGCGGTCGACAAATCGTGAGTAACTGGCGAGCAGTCTGTACCCGGGGCCGGTTTTTCGTGCTCCACCTTATATTATTTCACTGCGATCAGCCACATAACGCTACACTTGGCTAGAGAGAGGTTTAGAGGTTTTGCAGAATCGCGGAAATTACTCCTACAAGTGTGTGAGAATTCTGTAATGAATAAAAAGTCTGTACTCCAGGTGGGAGGCAAGTGTCCCCCCCTCTTGGCTCCTTCCATCCGTCAGTCAACTGTGCTACTAATTTTCAATTTCTCGTAAGAACCGTATGCCATGCACAAATGAACGGTGAACGAGTAAAAATGAACGGTTCCCAAAAAAGAGCGATCACCAGTGAACTAGTTCCCAAGGATGAACGACTTTGCCCGTCTCTACTCTGTATTGGCTCTAATTTCTCGAATTTCCTTCCCTTGGTCAGTACGCTAGATGTACGTGGTGGGAAGTAACATGTTGTCCGACTCCCCCTGAAAAGTGCTGTCACCCCACCTGGCATTTCTGAGTCGTTACTGCACGTTGGCGTCGAACATAGGCGGTGGTCACATGTAACAGGACCGTGCAGCAGCCAAAGTGTGTGACACGTTCTCCACCATTTGACACTAGGAACAAATCTGGGGACATGCATAATATTACCAAGAACACCGTAACACTGTGAAAAAATGATCCTTGTAAGATTTTCCGATTCGACTCTTCATGAGTTGCTACGATTGGCCACCTTTCACGAATGGAGTCTCACGGCTTGGACTACTCTCCGTCGACACACACAATTTCATTGGAAGCTGCTTGCGTGCAACTGTGTCAGAAGCGTTCTAGAAATATCGAATCAACTTAAGATCCCCTGCCGATAGGAGTCATTACTTCGCGTGAATAGAATCAGTCATGTTCCAGAAGAAAAGTATTATCCGAATCCCTGCGGGCTTCGTGTCCGTCGATGTCAGTGATTTGTGTGGTAATTCAGAGGATTACCTCTATTTCTTTTTCGTGTATTTCTCTGACCTGTGCAACAACATTCCACTGTTTAGGTACGGATCTTTCGCCAAGTGAGCGGTTGTATACGGTAATGTGTGGTGATATTGCGTCAGCAAACAAGGAAAATAAATCCAACAATGTTAACCATAAGAATAAACCTGTCTTCCGCGTATGCTTGAATCGCAATGAATTTAGTTGCGCGTGGAGCGGAAGAGAAGCTGTGCCCAGTACAGTCAAGTACAGACATACGGATACGTTTTGTGGCGTTGTTACGCGCACACGTACACTGAGCGATAATGCGCGGGACAACAGCTTTACCGGCGCATTAAACTTGGACAGCAGTGGCCAACCAGCGGTCCAACTAGCCTGCAATGGTGTGGACAGTTGCAATTCGGACGCAAAAAGAAACAATATAGCTTCCAATGTCATTTAATTTTTAAAGAGAATAACATATTCGGAGAAACTCGTGCACTACTGTGCTCTTCTTAGGTGACCAGACGGAAAGCGTAAAATGCACTCGCGTTCTCATCTGACACAGAATTATAATTACAAACAAGAGTGATGAAAATTTCTAACTTAAACATAGGGCAATTTTTATGAGCGAGCTGTGTGTAATGCAGAATCATACTGCAGGGATTTCACTGTATTGTTCAATACTGAAGCCACTGAAGGTTTAAATTACAGTCGGTAGCGTGGTCATCTCTTAGCTCCTTCCTTATCCGAATCCGAGAAGTACATTTTAGTTCAGGAAGTGTGTCCCGCTATCGACAACTGAATGCACGAAGCCAACCAGGAGCCTCATTTTCTGTTCTTGTTTTATGACGAGCCGTTGTATATCCCGCCACCGCTTCGCAATGACGTATGAAAAAGCTGCGTGCGTTAGTTCCAGTACGTCTGGCAGCCTAACAGTCTTGTTACTTCTCCGGCCAAATCCCTTAGGGGGCTCCGGAACGCCCTATACTTGCAATGTTAAAATAACGCTTATAAATTACATCTTTCCTCACAAAGTATTTCAGGTAGGAAGTTGAACTTTTTACAGATTATTTATTGGAATATGGGCTACAACTTAACACAGGGATTTTACAAAATTTTAGTTCAGTTATTAAAGATGATTTTTTTTCAATTGTAATGAAAATTCACATTTTTTTGCAATTTTTTATTTATATATTCAAAAATATACAGTTTTTTGGAAAAAGGCTGTGTTAAATTATGCAGAAGGTACTGTGTAACATTTACTGAAAGTTTGAAACAAATATGTTTGGAAGATCCTTAGAAAACATGTAATTAGTATGAGAAAATAAAAGCTTTTGGAATCGAGCGACTAAGATTGGATTAACTTTTTAGTGCATTCCAGGTCCATAGGATGGATTATCTTCATCCTCTGCAAACTCCTCCTCCAGCTTCCTCTTGTTCCTCCTCCTGTTTACTCTTGCTTGTATTTCTAGACTCTTTACAGCCCTGTCTGCAGCCCGAAGGCGTCCCTTGTCTAAAGCAAGCATCGCTCGTTGTTGTGTTCGTAGATTTTGCTACCATTTTCTTCAGTTGCAGTTACTGCAACACTGTTCCAAAAGGTGGTCATGTATGAACACTTATCACATTTCAGTTGTATTTCACTAGCAAGTCCTACGTGCTTTATTATGGAGAGTTCCAGACCAACTTCACTACAATGAATACATCTTACACAGTTTGAAAAAATTCCTTTGAGAACCGACATATCAGATATTTCATTCACATCCGATTCGCCCATAAAACATTCATAGTTTCCACTCATTGAACCAAGCTTCTTCTGTGAAGTATTTTCTTTCCCACTTTGACTGCTATGGACAGGTGTACTTGAGAGGTTAGGTTCACTCACTTGGTTATCGTCTTTATTGTTTACAGTAATAACACATACCTTTGGCTTTTCAACATTTCTCCTTTTCTTAAAGGCCTTCAGAGGACCTCTAATAACTTTACTTTTACTCATTATTATACTTCAACAAAACAGAGACTCAAGAAACAGAATTAATTACGAATATTTTCGAGATAACGACAGAGTAAATAAACATGAAACAATCGACAATCACACCAGCCATATATATTGAACCATCACAGGTTAGCCACAACACATACTTTATCTCACATCACTAAAATGTACCTGATGAACACGGACGTTAATAATGACACCATTTGACAGCAGTTTAACAGCGCCACAGTGGGTCACGCCCATGTAGAACACATTTCAAAAAAAAAATTAAAAATAGTTGTAGTCTTCGGAATTGAATAAATTATATATCTATTAAAAGGTAATAGTCTGCAGATTCAGAAAACGCAAAAAAGTAAAAATTGAACTTTTCATGATTTTGAGCCTTTCTGGAGCCCTTTAACTTGGCTCCTGGTCAGTTCTCTTGGGTTCATGTTGTAATGGTACTGTAGCAAATGTAAAAATGCAGCATTTGCATGATGTGCCCGATGCTCTGAAAATGATTGTTTTTCATGTTTCTACGATACTTATCCCCTCTGTGGTATAAAACGATGGACATAGTCCAAATGAAGAGGATTTGGTTTTTCATTTTTCCCTTAAAAATTAAATTGCTATGTTTCCTTAATTTAACCAGCTTTTTATTAACAGCCTATCGATAATTATGAATTTATATTTGAAATACAAACAGGAATTTCGCGTGCAATATGTAATAATAAACAAGAAGACGTGCATTACTCACAAAAAATGATGTATTTCACAGTTACGAGATATAGGTGTTTCAAACTGAACGAGAAAAATCAACGACTACGATGAGATTTGAACCGACGAACTATAAACTGTAGTCGATTCTTCCGTGAATTACGCTACCGATTCCGCTACACGCCCTGTTTGTATTTCGGTCTTGCCTGAATCTAATACAGTGTCTCGAAAAACTTCAAAGCCGACTATCTCTGTAAATTCATGAAAAACATCAAGAACAAGCTGTTCCTCGGCGCTTCGTAAACCTGTTCCAAGCGCACGTTTCACTACGGAACGGGAAGCAACGTCAGCCATTTTCATTCTTTGTATTAACAGCGCCACAATCAGAGCACAACAATGCAGAGGATGTGACGGTACACGATCTTTGAAATAAAAACTACACAGCGAAAGCGTGATTAAGAAAAAACGTTGATGGCTGTTAATCCGTTTCAATGTCTTACAGTTTAATTTAACGTAACTTTCATCTACAACTACATGGATACTCTGCAAATCACAATTAAGTGCCTGGCAGAGGGTTCATCGAACCACCTTCACAATTCTCTATTATTCCAATCTCGTATAGCGCGCGGAAAGAACGAACACCTATATCTTTCCGTACGAGCTCTGATTTCCCTTATTTTATCTTGGCGATCGTTCCTCCCTATGTAGGTCGGTGTCAACAAAATATTTTCGCATTCGGAGGAGAAAGTTGGTGATTGGAATTTCGTGAGAATATTCCGTCGCAACGAAAAACGCCTTTCTTTTAATGATTTCCTGCCCAAATCCTGTATCATTTCTGTGACACTCTCTCCCATATTTCGCGATAACACAAAACGTGCCGCCCTTCTTTGAACTTTTTCTATGCACTCCGTCAGTCCCGTCTGGTAAGGATCCCACACCGCGCAACACTATTCTAAAAGAGGACGGACAAGCGTAGTGTAGGCAGTCTCTTTAGTAGATCTGCTACATTTTCTAAGTGTCCTGCTAATAAAACGCAGCCTTTGGTTAGCCTTCCCCACATTTTCTGTGTGTTTCTTCGAATATAAGTTATTCCTAACTGCAATTACTAGGTATTTGGTTGAATTTACGGCCTTTACATCTGACTGATTTATCGTGTAACCGAAGTTTAACGGATTCATTTTAGCATTCATGTGGGTGACCTCACACTTTTCGTTATTTTGGGTCAATTGCCTATTTTCCCAGCATTCAGATATCGTTTTGCAGTTTGCTTTGATCTTTTGATGACTTTATTAGTCGACAAACGTCAGAGTCATCTGCAAACAGCCTAAGATGGCTGCTCAGATTGTGTCCCATATTGTTTATCTACATAAGGAACAGCAAAGGGCCTGTAACACTACCTTGGGGAACACCAGAAATCACTTCTGTTTTACTCGATGACTTTCCGTCAATCATAACAAACTGTGACCTCTCTGACAGGGAACCACGAATCCAGTCACATAAATGAGACGATATTCCATAAACACGCAATTTCACTACGAGCCGCTTGTGTGGTACAGTGTCAAAAGCCTTCCGGAAATCCAGAAATACGGAATCGATCTGAAATTCCTTGCACTAGCAGTCAACACTTCACGCGACTAAAGAGCTAGCTGTGTTTCACAGGAACGATGTTTTCTAAACCCATGTTGACTGTGGGTCAATGGACCGTTTACTTCGAGGTAATTCATTATGTTCGAACACAATATACTACGTCCACAACTTTGCTTCCACCGTTTTTTCTCGAAGTTCGGGGCTTCATTGTGAAAAACTTGCAAAAAAAATTATTGCCCATCGCTGGCTACTACATTCTCCCATCTTTCGGATAGCGTACGAGTCCTGTGGCGGAAAAACTGGACGTGTTTTGTGGGGGTCCATGAATGGATGCACTTGTTCGCATGATCGGAAGTGCTGGTCATCCAGACTGTATGCCACTGATCGAAAAATGTGGTAGTCACAGAGAGCAACGTATGGAGGGTTAGGACTTCTCATTTCAACGTTTCCATGTGTATTTTGACGGGTTTTGCGACACGGGGTCGAACACTGACCTGCTGCAAAATTACCTTTACGCGTCTATCCCTGTTTGTGGCCGTCTGTGTTTCGGTGCTGGACTCCAACGCATCAGTTGCTTTCGATAATGATGTCCTGTGACCGCCTTCGTCTGCTTCAGTGGCTACGAAAAGGTCCTGCCTTGCCCCGCCACGCCGGTCTCCGACATCAAAATCACCGTTCTCAAGGTGTTGGAAACATTCCCCGCACGTTCTTCCACTAATACTTCCTTCACCATTGGTCTCACCCAGCATTACACGTACTTCCAAGAGCGTAACAACACCAGATTACGTGTGCTACGGCTCCTCAACAATGATCGCGTTTGTGTTTGTTCACATCAGGCTTATTCTTATGATGAACGGAGTATAGACTACGTCTGGACCTGAAGACCTGCCTTATTAAGTGATCTCACTAATAATGGTAATAATAATAATAATACCCAATACAACAAATATACAGAAAAAAACAGGCGCAAAAATTGAAAAATACATCCACCTGGCTGAGGAAGTCAAGGACATGTGGCATCAGGATAAAGTTGACATTATACCAATTATACTATCAACTACAGGAGTCATACCACACAATATCCACCAGTACATCAACGCAATACAGCTACATCCAAACGTATATATACAACTACAGAAATCGGTAATTATTGATACATGTTCAATTACCCGAAAGTTCCTAAATACAATATAACATATACCGTACAGTTAAAAGGAAGTCACGCTTGATCAAGGTCCGCGTCACTTTCCATTTTTAACCAGACATAACGTCTGAGAAAGGAAAGAAATAATAATAATAATAATAATAATAATAATAATAATAATAATAATGATTGTATTGTATAGTATGTTAACCGGGGACCTTGAAACGACGGAGAGGCTCCGTCCCCGCCGCAGCCGCAATGGTCCACAACCCCACGACGACTACCGCAGTCCACCCCTCCACCGCCCCCAACCGAGCCCAGGGCTATTGTGCGGTGCGGCTCCCGGTGAACCCCCCACAGGAACGTCTCACACCAGTCGAGTGTAGCCCCTATGTTTGCCTGGTAGGGCAATGGTGCTGTACGCGTACGTCGAGAACTTGTCTGCGCAGCAATCGCCGACATAGTGTAACTGAGGCGGAATAAGGGGAACCGGCCCGCATTCGCCAAGGCAGATGGAAAACCGCCTAAAAACCATCCACAGACTGGACGGCTCACCGGACCTCGACACAAGTCCGCCGGGCGGATTCGTGCCGCCCGGAAAACCGTGCGTAACGCCGCTTTCACACTATACGGTTTTGACCGTACGGCAAAAAGCCGTACGAGTTTTAGCCGTGCCTGTGTTGCTTTCACATTACACGGCTTTTTGACGTGACCAGTTGTTGGTGTCTATTCAGTTTGCTTAATGTGTGTATCAAGATGAACCGTAAACGAGTTGTTGCTTTGTGGTTGCTTCATCGTCGCCGCAAAAGAAAAGGTCGTCTTTTGTGGGTACACCCCATTAACCAGAGAAGAGACGAAGTGGGTTTATTTTATACACTCTTTGAAGATTTGAGGAACGACGGAAATAAATTCTTTAACTATTTCCGAATGTCTATTACCTCGTTTGACGAATTACATAGAAAACTAAAGGATGTGTTACAACGACAAAACACACAATTCCGCAATTGCATCCAACCTGTTCAAATGCTGGCTATCACGTTAAGGTAATTTAATACATAAAAACTAGTTCTGTTTATTTACTTATTTATTTGTGTTTTACATTTTTATTACGCTCAGATTATGAAGTAGAAAAGTCAATATCAATATCAGCAGTTGAAACCAAAGAGTTTGTAGCAGGACTGACTGTACTGTCACTTTGTGGCGACAGGCTCTCTGCAAAAACGTTGTAGAACTGCGTTGTTGATGGTGGGCCTTCATGGCTACTTGTGGAAGGCGAAGGGTATGGTGGTGGCACTTTATTAATTCGTTGATAAGAACTGCGACCTTGAGAAGTCTGTAATGGTTGTTCGAGAAAAGTAGTTGGGTTTGGTGCAGCTGGAGGAGGACGAATCTGATGCGTATGGTAAGAGGATATTGGAGCAGCATTTTCCATAGGTGAATAAGAATAAGCTTGAAATCTATTATTATAGGGCATGGGAGGTGTGTAATGGGTAAATGGAGGAGGTTGAGCTGTCAATATATTTCTCCTTTCATATATATTTTCTATAACTTTGAGGACTCCCATCTGAAACTGAAGATAATCCTGTTCATCAAATTTTTCCAGATGAGGCTTCAGACTAAGTAAAAATGACATTTTGCTGCAAGGTTTGTCTTCTTCCAGAGCTCGTAATATTTTCATTTCGATTGCATCAGGTTTTCTATGTTTTCTGTTTGTATGGCACTCGCTTTTGGATGTTTGTTGTGTGGGTGCTGTATCAAATGGCCCAGAAACATTCTCAGTATTTTCGACGGAGCCCTGCGTTTCTATATCTTCTTCCAGTCTGGCGGTGCGTTCCGATTGAAAACTGTCCTCCGTCTCTCGAGCATCATACAGCTTTTTTAGAAACTGCAGCTGATCAGAATATACATACTTTTTCATTTTCTTTGCTGCTGAGCCACTTTTTTTCGCAGCTTGAATTTTTATGTTTGACTTCACAAAGGAGTCTCGTAGATTGGTCCACCTCCGTATTACTTCTATACCTACATCAAAAGAAAACAAAACTGTATGAAAACATTTTAATTTTGTATAGAAAAAAGCAAAACTGTAACAAAAAATGTCCACTGCAAACTAAATGTCACTGATTTTTTTTCGTTTTGTTCAGGTATCTGGCAAGCGGTTGTTCCTTCACTGACTTACATTTCCAGTACAGAATTGGGATTTCTACAGCAAGTAAAGTGGTTAATGATGTATGCACAGCAATTTGGTCATCACTGCGGGAAGAATGTATACAAAGACCGACCAAAGAGGTATGGGAATCAATAGCGGCTGGATTTGAACGTACTGCTAATTTCCCCCACTGCTTAGGAGCGGTGGATGGAAAACATATCCGTCTTACTGCCCCATTTAATAGCGGATCAATGTACTTCAATTACAAAGAATACTTTTCTGTGGTTCTGATGGCTGTAGCGGATTCCAACTACAGGTTCATTTATGTCGACGTAGGAAGTTATGGCAAAGACTGTGACTCTTCAGTGTTCAGACGGTCCAGTTTATGGAAGTCAATAGAAAGTAATTCCCTGGAATTTCCAGACGTCCAATGTCTGCCTGGTACGGAAGGTCCAAAAGTACCCTACTTCTTCGTGGGAGACGCAGCATTTGGCCTACACACGCATTTGCTCCGGCCTTTTGGGGGAACAAACTTGACAGTTGAGAAACGTGTATTTAATTACCGTTTGTGCAGAGCAAGGAGGTATGTGGAATGTGCTTTTGGCATCCTCACCAATAAGTGGCGGTTGTTTCACCGACCTTTAAATGTTCATCCAGATTTTGCAGTAAAAATGGTTAAAGCTTGCATTGTTTTACACAATTTTGTACGTCAGAGAGATGGATTTATAATTGAAGACACCACATCCTTCACTGGTTTGGAAGACTTAGCCCAAGATGCCAACATAAGAGGAGGACTGACAGCCAACGCCATAAGGAACACTCTTTGTAAATATTTTATGACAAATGCTGGAAGCGTGTCATGGCAGATGTCAAAGATATAAATTAACAAGCCTTTTCCTTTTTGTAGATTGTTTGTGAAAGCCTGCGACTGTATAGTAAATAGTTTTCTTTATAAATAAATTACTGCTACCACTCACGTTTTTAATCGTTTTGTTTATATTTTGTACGACGCGTTTCGGGAAATAATTCCGATCTTCAAGTGCGTTTTTTTCTCTAAGTTTTCATTATGTGTAGTGTTTTTTTATTTGTGAGGTCTTGTGCGTGTTTCTCTTATAAATTACAGTAAAGAAAACAGAATGCAAGACCTGACACATAAAAAGACACCACACATGATGAAAACTTAGAGAAAAACGCACTTAAGGATGGGAATTATTTCCCGAAACGCGTCGTGCAAAATATAAACAAAACAAAAAAAACGTGACTGGTAGCAGTAATTTACTTATAAACAAACGATTTACTTTTAGAATAAAATTTATAACGTTAAATAAAAACTGTTTAAAACGTATTAAATGTAATATTAATATATTAAATAAATACTTACCAAACGCATTTTTATCTTTGTCTTCCATCTCATCAAAATCTTGCTTCAGTGCTACGCAAACTTCCCGCCAAGCATTCTTTGTAGCAATACGATCTCTATACGCATCTAGAGTTTTGTCCCACAGAACAGGTCTTACTTCCACCAAGGTTATCAAAAGTTCAGTATCAATTTCATCCATTCTTCTACACTTTTCAGTAAACAAGAATAAACACAAATGAATAAAACGACACTACAACGAACTAGTCGACGCCGTACGGCTCAAAACCGTCCAGTGTGAAAGCATGCACTTAGTCACGTAGGCCACTGTTGTCGAACTTGCCGTACGGCGACCGTCTGTTGTAGTGGCAAGACACGGCTGCAGCACGGCACGGCAGCGGCATTTTGCCGTCGCCGTATAATGTGAAAGGCGCCATACATTTCTTCACACCTACAGCCGTACGGCTTTTTGCCGTACGGTCAAAACCGTATAGTGTGAAAGCGGCGTAAGGCCGTCGCCACACGGACCGTGCATCCGAACGTTGAGTGTCCCTACTTTCTGACGTCATAGCGTGGAACAGCACGTGCGGGAGTCTTTCCGAACATGCAGAACAATATCTGGCAAGTCAGATATTCTGAGCGTTGACCAATGAGATGACTTAACGCCACCTACGTCACACGCACGCCGTCTCCCTTCAGCACAGAGTTGGGAGGCGCCATATTGGCATTCATTTCAAGCCTATACGTATATATGGTGTTTCTGGGCACCAGCAAATTCAGAATAACTGGAAAACCCGTTGTTACTTGTGTGATTCGTTCCAATAAAATAATGAGAAACATCATATTCGTGGCAAAAGAACTATTCTAACTTGGGTATTATGAGAGTATGCTATTTGAAGGCAGCGACACACTGAAGATCCACCCAAAACGCATTGGTCTTGGTAAGACAGCCAAGCCACTATGAGATAAGCCGAAAGGCACGCGTTTAAGCTCACGCAGGCTGGCGTGAGGTCTGGAACAGTTAAAGGAGTAGTCTAGTAAAAAAAGAACGTAGCTGCTGGAATACTTAACTTTAGTCCATAATTGGTGAACATCGGTCTGACGGTACACGCATCGCAATATAAATAGCAAATGATAATGACGCCTTGCTAGGTCGTAGCAAATGACGTAGCTGAAGGCTATGCTAACTATCGTCTCGGCAAATGAGAGCGTATTTTGTCAGTGAACCATCGCTAGCAAAGTCGGCTGTACAACTGGGGCGAGTGCTAGGAAGTCTCTCTAGACCTGCCGTGTGGCGGCGCTCGGTCTGCTATCACTGACAGTGGCGACACGCGGGTCCGACGTATACTAACGGACCGCGGCCGATTTAAAGGCTACCACCTAGCAAGCGTGGTGTCTGGCGGTCACACCACACAATTTGTTATAATTAAATTACATTTAGTAACATAATTATCTACGATTAACGTTTTTTTAGCAACGGGTAACATAATGGGGTTAAGAACAAGGAGTGTTGTTTGTTTAGCGTAAGGAGTAGCGTCTCTGTCCAGTACTTAGTTTTTGTTGGGGTGGTGGTTCGCGTCTTAACACTCCAAAATTTTTTTTCCTAACACTCGCATTTTTATTAGCTTGTGAAATACTCGTGTAAAGATATTTTGCTCCTTTTTCTTTTACGCTTCGTAATTCGCATGTTGCAAAGATTCTGCTACTGGGTAGGAACAGTGGTCAAGTAAGACTGACCTTGAGGTTTTACTAAAATGTGGGAATGATGAAATAATGTTTATCTTATGCGGAGAAGTATTCCAGATTTGTACCGCACTGTCTGTAATGGAACTTTTATACGTCTGTGTCCTTACTGACTCGACATGGTACTTTCGTTTTCATGGACGATGCAGGAAAGTGTGCGTTTTAGTGGAGCTAACGTGGGAACTTTACGCGCGCCCGTTGAGTAGACAGTGTGATTTACGAGCTAGAAATATCGCTCGACTGCCGCTGGAGTGCGTTGCGTTCGCGTATACCACGTCGGGACCCACGTACCGTGTGCGCGAGTCGCATCGTGCCTGAGCGTTCAGCAGCACGTTGAACTCGGCACGCTCAACGTTTAACGTTGGACAGCACGGTCCGTGTGGCGACGGCTTTAGACCGCGCGTCCAACCGGGCGGGCATGATGACGACGATAACTCAGCTGTGATTACATTCCAGTGTTTCGCTAGGAAAGCGAGTGGAACGCCGTAGGGCTACGTGTTGTGTGGAGTGTGCGCGCAGTGCGGAATGCCACACGACCGACAGCTGCCGCCTAGCGGGGACGATTCTGGGAAGCAAAGCTGTTATCACCGAGGTGGGGCGGAGCGTGTCGCACAGAAACGGTGCAGGCGATAAGGCTGCCTCAGCACATCGGAAGCGTCACGCCTACACTCTCGTTCTCATAACGGCGGCCCCGTGCAGACACCGTAATCGGAATTGTCACGACGTCACCAGGGTGTCTACATGGACAAGGAAAAATACTTGCCGGATTTTTCCCAGATTTCCGGGGTGAAAATACACTTTTTCCGTGTTAAGTGACAGTATACCTTTTCTAGGCACTTATCAATGCTTTTATGGTTTATGGTTTTATACACCGGCGTAGAATTTCCCGGCACTTTAGAAAATGAAACACAGGAGGAAAAAAAACACGTTTTGGGAAGATCTTTGATGTGCAGCAACATATACACTGCATATTTCCGTGTTACGAAGGTATAAATTCGAATTCCACCAAACACCGCATGTTACTTTCCGAAGCATTAAAATCGAGATTGCGACGCCCTTTTGTAAGCCAGTCACAGCTCATGTCACTTGATCTCGCCAGCTGATGACAGCATTTGACACGTGATGTAGTCACATCACCCGTAAGTAGCGCGGACACACAAATAAGAAAAACTAATGGCTTAAATTAATGTACAAGAGTTGCTATAAGAAAAGCAAAACTATCACATACACTCCCGGAAATTGAAATAAGAACACCGTGAATTCATTGTCCCAGGAAGGGGAAACTTTATTGACACATTCCTGAGGTCAGATACATCACATGACCACACTGACAGAACCACAGGCACATAGACACAGGCAACAGAGCATGTACAATGTCGGCACTAGTACAGTGTATATCCACCTTTCGCAGCAATGCAGGCTGCTATTCTCCCATGGAGACGATCGTAGAGATGCTGGATGTAGTCCTGTGGAACGGCTTGCCATGCCATTTCCACCTGGCGCCTCAGTTGGACCAGCGTTCGTGCTGGACGTGCAGACCGCGTGAGACGACGCTTCATCCAGTCCCAAACATGCTCAATGGGGGACAGATCCGGAGATCCTGCTGGCCAGGGTAGTTGACTTACACCTTCTAGAGCACGTTGGGTGGCACGGGATACATGCGGTTCGAACTGATGAATCCGTTGTTCATCGCCTGCGACGACGACGCAAACAACTGTCACGACAGCTTCGTAACGGGCAAACAATTCCGCACACATGGTCCTCCGTTGCCCTTCAATGTCCTCTGTTAATGAACCCAGCATGCGCCCCCGCGGGCGCGCGCGCGGCAACTCACACACACACATACACACACACACACACACACACACACACACACACACACACACACACACACATACTCTATGTACGCCTCATTCTCGACATAATTTCCAATAGAACTGCAACAGTATCGGTCGGTAACCAACTCTCCAAAAAATTCTCTCCTGCTGCTGGAGTAGCGCAAGGTGCTGTCCTCCCACCCACGCTCTACAGCTTATACACCGCCGACATCCCTCGCCCCAACAAGTGGAACGAACACTTCGCCCTCTACGCAGACGACACCGGCTACTGGTGCACGGCGCACTCGGTAGAGGAAGCGAAGAATGTAATAGCCTACTACACACCCCAGCTAGAACAGTGGATGGCCAAATGGCGCATCAAACCCAATCCAGCAAAGAGCCAGCTGCTACTTTTCAGACACCGCAACCAAACACAAAGTGCCAGACTAAAACAGGACGACCTCCACATAACCCTATGGCAAAAGAGATTCAACCCTGTACAGAGTGCAAAATATCTAGGGATGACTCTCGACTCTACTCTATCATGGAAGTACCACACCGATAACATCATCAGCAAATGTAAACAAAGAATGAACCTTGTGAAGCTAATCAGCTCAAAATTCGGGGGCGCCAGCCCAGATGCAGTGCTACACACCTACAGAACATTTGTCCGACCGATCCTAGAGTACGGTGCCAGTCTGTGGACGGCCTCCAGGGCGCAGTATGAAAGAGTTGCCGCATTTGACCGCCACAACTTGAGACGAGCGGGAAAGCTGCACTACACAACCGCCAACGACCTAGTCTATGCGGGCACCAACACCTGCCCTATATTAGACAAGATCACTCCTGAGGTAGCCAAATACGCCCGGAACAGAGTGAGAACAGATGGGATAATGAAAGACGTAATATGCAACCCAATTCACGAATACAGGATCACCCTATTTAGATACCCTTACCCCCCGGACTTCATTGCCCATGCAATTCAACGAACATACTCGAACAGCAAAGAACTCATAGACAAAATTAGAAAAAGAAGAGTGTAGTAAATACAGTGAAGTGAAGTGGCCCACTATCTCCCTCCAACTCCCTCCAACCACCCCAGTGAAGTGAAGTGCAACGACCCTCCACAAAACGTCGAACCCACAACTCAGAATAAGTTAGGAATAGAATTCACCATTTAAACTATTAGTCAGACACATTCTCAAATAGAGCAGAAGGTTAGATGATATAAATAACTCTAGAACAAAACTCTAAACAGAGATGAAACAATCTACCAATAAATCACTATTTAGTATAAACCTAGCATAATAAACACATTTCAACAGACGATAACCCAGTGCCATCCCGACTGGGGTTTTGGTGGTTTCCCCCAGTTGAAAAGGCGAATGCCGGGATGTGGAATTCCACCACTTAGACATAAGAAAACTGACTACAAAATGGCATGAGCCAAAACATACAGAAAATCCAAGTAGGCAGGTTTCCCCACTGAAACTAATAAACAGAGTCCCAACAGCATCAAACAACCCCAGGCTGAGAAGGACCCGAGTCCTCAGCAGCCGCCACTACCCGAAGGGTATGGCAATCCTTAAAAAAAAAAAAAAAAAAAAAAAAAAAAAAAAAAAAAAAAAAAAAAAAAAAAAAACACACACACACAGCTCTGAGAACCCCAACTGGTGGACGAGTGTGTCAGTAGTACCGACAGACACGTCCAGTTGAGCAGCGAGGTGTTCGGTTGTGATGAGTCGATCACCTCGATCGAGAGTGTCCACACGTGCCAACACTGCAGGAGCCCCAGCTGCGTGCGGCCGGCCGGCCTGCGGGCGGGAAATCTGACAGGTCTGGGCGACATCGCTGCGATGACGGAGGACGCCTCGTCCTACGAGTCGCCGGGCTTTCGCCCACTGTGAGGCAGACATTCTGGAACCACCTTTGAATATCTGTGACGCTCTGGTTGCCGGTTAAGCTAAATTACAGCTCTTTCCTTGCAAAGCAGTTCTCTTACGGACGCTATTTTGAAGGCTACGAATAGCGCCGCCACCAATCGGATCTTCATGGAAGATGGAAAATTCATTAGCAAGTGTAAGGCGTTCGACTCACACTGTCGCTTGCTCCACAAAGCTCGCGCTTACGGTCCATCCGATGACATATGCGGGGGGACACTTCGACAGAAACAAGCGTAACTTCAGGTGTGCCCCAGGGCAGCGTAATAGGTCGTCTGCTTGTTACGATCTACATAAACGATCTGGTTGGTGGTATTGACAGCGGTATTCGAATGTTTGCTGATGATGCTCTTGTCTACAGGATAGTAGTATCACACGAACGTCGTGAACAAATCAGTGAGGATTTGCAGAAAATAAATGCGTGGTGTAATGACTGGCAGTTATCTTTCAATATTAGTAAGTATAACCTACTGCGTATAACAAGGTGAAAATCCCCATTAATGTACGAGTACAAAATAAATGCCCAGTCTTTGGAAGCGGTAACATCCGTCAAGTGCCTGGGTGTGACTATTCAAAATGATCTCAAATGGAACGATCGGATTACACAAGTAACGGGTAAGGCGAACTCTAGATTGCGGTTTATTGGCAGAATCCTGAAGCGATGCAGTCCTTCAATATAGGCGATAGCTTACAATACGTTAGTTCGTCCAGTCTTGCAGTATTGTTCGTCTGTATGGGACCCTTACCAGTTGGGTCTGATTCAAGAGATTGAGAAGGTCCAAAGAAGAGCGGCAAGATTCGCGACTGGTACATTTAGCCATCGAGAGAGCGTTACAGATTTCGTAGAAAGTTGGAAGTGGGACACACTTGCAGATAGAAGGCGCGCTAAACGGAAGGGGCTGCTCACTAAATTCCGAAATCCGATCTTCGCCGAGGATGTAGAGCATGTATTATTACCACCAACTTTCAAATCGCGCAGTGATCACCATTCAGAGATGAGGGAAATTAGAGCTCGTACTGAGGCGTTCAGACAGTCGTTTTTCCCTCTCGTGCGATCCGGGAGTGAAACAGAGGGGGGGGGGGGATATGACTTTGGGGCGAATTGTGCCCTCCACCACGCACCGCTTGGTGGCTAGCAAAGTATGTATGTAGTTGGAGAAACACAGGGGCTGAAGCGGGATTATACCACGATGTCCCGCAACAAATTCGGCATTTTTTCCCCCGAAATTGGTCGAGGAAAAAAAAGCATGTGTTGCGTGACTTACTGTGCGCGCCTCGAAAATGCTGTCGTAATCTACTCATGGAGTCATACGCCTGTGTGAAAAACCAGCATTCCTTAAAACGTCAAATACTTAACACATTAACTCTCTTGGAAACTAGTCAGACATTTGCAGTTGTTTTATACATATGAGTTCGATTCCTTGAAGAATGGGGGGTGGGGTTAGTGGACAGGTTCGACACAGAATTTGCAGCTCCACCGTCAAAAATAATATACGATAAATCTCTGTGTAAAAAAAGCTGTGCCACATTCGTCTAGAAGAACGTAGCAAAAGTGAGTACTGCGTCAAATCTTCGACGTCCCTCTGTTAGACAATCTTATAACATACACCACACAAACAAGTATTTGCTATCAAAACGACGGCCTCCAGGCCAACCGCATTCGTGGCGGAAACGTTGATCACGAAAAATGCAACTCGCACTTTTCTCAAATGACATCTTGAAAGCCACAGATCAAAGCAGCCATGTAGATGCAGTATTTCTTGTTTTCCGAAAAGCGTTTGATTCGGTACCACATTTACGCATAATACAAGAAGTACTATCGTATGAGAAATCGTGGGAATTTTTTGACAAGGCAGGGGATTTCTTTGTAGGAAGGAAGCAAAATATCGTCTTGAATTGACAATTGTCGACGGATGTTCTAGTAATGTCGGATGTGCCCTGCGAAGTGTGTTGAGAGTCTTACTGTTCTTGTTTTATATTAAAGACCCGGTAGACTACACTAATACTAGACTCAGGCCTTTGGCAAATGATCTTGTTAGCTATAATGAAGTGTTGTCTGTAAAAAATCTCCACAAAAATAAAGGTTATTCATAACATTTCAAGTTCGTGAAAGCTTTGGCAACGCGCTTCAGACTTACAGAAATTTAAACGTGCGTTTCACATAAAAAATAAATCTATCTTCTGAGGATAATATAGGCCGGCCGCGCGACTGCTACGATCACAGGTTCGAATCCTGCCTCGGGCGTGGTTGTGTGATGTCCTTAGGTTAGTTAGGTTTAATTAGTTCTAAGTTCTAGGGGACTGATGACCTCAGATGTTAAGTCCCATAGTGCTCAGTACAATTATTATGTTGTTGTTGTTGTGGTCTTCTGTCCAGAGACTGGTTTGATGCAGCACTGGATACTAATCTATCCTGTGCAAGCTTCATCTCCCAGTACCTACTGCAATCTACATCCTTCTGCATCTGCTTAGTGTATTCATCTCTTGGTCTCCCTCTTCGATTTTTACCTTCCGCGCTGCCCTCCAATACTAAATTGGTGATCCCTTGATGCCTCAAAACATGTCCTACCAACCGATCCCTTCTTCTAGTCAAGTTGTGCCACAAACTCCTCTTCTCCCCAATTCTATTGAATACCTCCTCATTAGTTACGTGACCTACCAATCTTATCTTCAGTATTCTTCTGCAGCACCACATCTCGAAAGCTTCTATTCTCTTCTTGTCTAAAATATTTCTTGTCCATGTTTCACTTCCATACGTGGCTACACTACATACAAATAGTTTCAGAAACGACATCCTGACACTTAAATCTATACTCGATGTTAACAAATTTCTCTTCTTCAGAAACGCTTTCCTTGCCATTTCCAGTCTACATTTAATATCCTCTCTACTTCGACCATCATCAGTTATTTTGCTCCCCAAATAGCAAAACTCCTTTACTACTTTAAGTGTCTCATTTCCTAATCTAATTCCCTCAGCATCACCCGATTTAATTTGACTACATTCCATTATCCTCGTTTTGCTTTTGTTGATGTTCATCTTATATCCTCGTTTCGAGACACTGTCCATTCCATTCAACTGCTCTCCCAAGTGGTTACATAGACAAGACATACTTATTACTGAATGTTTTGTTGTGACGAAATTTTGTGTGTGGGCAAGCGTGTATCGCGTAACAACTGAGGAAGAATCGTTGGAAATATTAGTAATACCATTTCAATGAACTTTTTGTCAGATGGGTTAGTGAAACGTTCCGTTAGGCCATAATGACAGTGTAACACCTATCGTAATAAATCGCAGCAATCGCGTAAATCGCAGGAGTAGCAAAAATCGCAGGAATAGCGGGGGGACACAAGTTGTGATTTGGTTAATTGCGACTCTTAACTGCGAGATAGCGCAGTCGCGGAAAACTAGCATTCACAGAAGTGAGAGATATGGGAAAATGGCAGTTTGGCCCATCCCTAGCGCGCGCACAGCTGCGTTTGCGCGTCAGCAGCCGCTCGCCGGCCACGCGTGGCGAACTGCACGCCGTTCCGCTGGCAACGTCGGAAGAGACCGAAGGGCTCTGCTCTCCCCCTGCCTGCGCGCCGGTCGTGAACTGACCAGCGGGACAGTAATGTGCAGTATACGGGGCGAAGCGGAACTGCACCGTGAAACTTACAGAGGGGGGGAAAAAACCTAGTAAACTTGCGCTCGCCTCAAGAAGTATGAACACAAACTTCATGGCAGGTTAAAACCGTTGGAAACGGGACTCGAAGAATCCCCCTTCTTCCAGGAGAGCTAGCCCCACAGGTTATGCAGGAGAACATCTGCGAAGTGTGGAAAACACGTAGTACTGGCGGAGGCAAAGCTGTGAGTGCTAACGATAGGGCATGTCAAACCGATTCCATATGTTTAGCTTTCTAGAAGGTTGTAACAGGTCCATTGTAGTGTTGGCAGAAGAGCCAACACTGTGTTTCTAGGGGAGGCCGAAATGCACGCGTTTAATTACACGCTGACTGGCGTGAGGTCTGGAACAGGACAATATCTTGAGAAGTGCAAATAAAGTACGTAGATGATGTAATACTTAACTTTAATCCACAACTGTAGAACATCTCTCTTGGTGATACATGCTTCACATAATAAATATCGTCCGCCCCCGGTAGCTGAGTGGTCAGCGTGACAGACTGTCAATCCTAAGGGCCCGGGTTCGGTTCCCGGCTGGGTCGGAGATTTTCTCCGCTCAGGGACTGGGTGTTGTGTTGTCCTAATCATCATCATTTCATCCCCATCGACACGCGGGTCGCCGAAGTGGCGTCAACTCAAGAGACCTGCACCAGGCGAACGGTCTACACGACGGGAGGCCCTAGCCACACGACATTTTATAATAAATATCAATTGAATACGGCGCCTTGCTAGGTCGTAGCAAATGACGTAGCTGAAGGCTATGCTAACTATCGTCTCGGCAAAGGAGAGCGTAGTTGTCAGTGAACCTTTCCTAGCAAAGTCGGCTGTACAACTGGGGCGAGTGCCAGGAAGTCTCTCTAGACCTGCCGTGTGGTGGCGCTCGGTCTGCTATCACTGACAGTGGCGACACGCGGGTCCGGCGTATACTAACGGACCGCGGCCGATTTAAAGGCTACCACCTAGCAAGTGTTGTGTCTGCCGGTGACACCACATCCATCATTATGGAATTAGTTACTAGCGCACTCGAACAGATGTAATTTCGATGGATTGCTCACGCGCCGCCTGCGATATGTAAGCTATAAGGGAATCTCAGACCAGAGAGCAGTGTCTGTAGAAGTAGGAGTAAGTAGTTGCTAGCGGTCTGGTGTATGGAGTTGGCTGGGCCGGTCGTGTGGAGCGATGGCGCAGCCTGAGCGACGTAGTATAAGGCGAAAGCAGCCTCGAGCATATGCACTATTGTTATAACAAGTCCAGATGTAAATGCTTTTAAAAAGAAATCTCTTAATAATAATCTTTCTTACAAAAATTAACTTCTGACAACCATTCAACTCAATTTAAAAGTTTTACTAATTTCTCCAATCCATGGTCATCCTGACTGTTGTAAAGAAAAATCATTTGTTTCTTTTTATACCTGACAAATCTATCGGCCAGCATTACACTGAGCTGTGCCAAAAAAAAAATTCTTATACGAGCAGATATATAAGCGTTATCCGGCGACCTTATTGAGGTAAGAATCTTCAATTTATTCAGAATGGTATTTCAGGGCCATGACGCAGCGCTGCTGACGTCCAAAATTCACCAGTTTAAATTCACAGTCAATTACTGAAAGGTTATAAGTGAGCCACAATTATATTGAGAGATTAGTCACATTGTATTATTGCTAGGTTACGGAATTTATCTGTTGGGCAGTTACACTGAATGTCAATTATATAATTATATTTTTTACTGTTGGGAGGTTATTACATAATTTACCTGTTGGGAGGTTACAAGGTTTTTGCCACCGTTCCTCACAATCGACTTTCAATCAAATAGCGTGCGACTGCATTTATGAGTTCTGTCAGAAAGGCCGCCGTTCGTAGTAATCGACGGGAAATTCATCGAGTAAAACAGATGTAACATCTGGGGTTCCACAAGAAGCTGTTACAGATCCTATGCTGTCCCTAATCTGGACACAATGTGAGCAGCCGTCTTAGGCTCTTTTGCAGATGATGCTATCATTTACTGTCTTGTAAAGTGATCAGATGATCAAAATCAATTGCAAAATGAACTAGACAGGACTTTTGTATGGTGCGACAAGTGGCAATTGGCACTAAATAACGAAACGTGTGAACTCATCCCAATGAATACTAAAAGGAATCAAGGAAATGGAAAAGCAAAAGAGAAAAATTCTGAAAAGATCTATGGGCCAATTCAGAGATAGGGGATCTGGATAAAAAGACAGACAAAAGAACTGTACAAACAGACAACATCAGAAAAAGAAGGGCTGAATTCTATGGACACATTTATAGGATGAGCGAAAATAGGCTGATCAAGAAGATGTTTTCACGATTTCCCCTGGTATTCAGATCAGTCCCTTTAGTCTGTGATATCTTTTCAACAGACATTTGACTGTAAACATTCGTACTATGAGCGACGCATTTTTGATAAGTATTCAACGTGTCGTTGCCTTGAAACTGCATACTTTCGTAACGCGCTAGTTATACTACGAAAACAATTAACATGAACAATTTTTAACTACCGATACGAGGTTTCCCGCTATTTTATTACAACAAATCGTACAAATAATGACGCATTTTCGAGAGATCCTGCTCCTTTGAAACTGTCATGTATCCTTAGACGTAAGTTACAATGTAACGTATTGCGAATACATAGAAAGAAGGATCCTTTATTGTATGATTATATGATAGGGGAACAAACACTGGTAGCAGTTACTTCTGTAAAATATCTGGGAGTATGTGTACGGAACGATTTGAAGTGGAATGGTCATATGAAATTTATTGTTGGTAAGGCGAGTGCCAGGTTGAGATTCATTGGGAGAGTCCTTAGAAAATGTAGTCCATCAACAAAGCAGGTGGCTTACAAAACACTCGTTCGACCTATACTCGAGTATTGCTCACCAGTGTGGGGTCCGTACCAGGTCGGGTTGACGAAGCAGATAGAGAAGATCCAAAGAAGAGCGGCGCGTTTCGTCACAGGGTTATTTGGTAAGCGTGATAGCGTTACGGAGATGTTTAGCAAACTCGAGTGGCAGACTCTGCAAGAGAGGCACTCTGCATCGCGGTGTAGCTCGCTGTCCAGGTTTCGAGAGGGTACGTTTCTGGATGAGGTATCGAATATATTGCTTCCCCCTACTTATACCTCCCGAGGAGATAGCGATTGTAAAATTAGAGAGATTCGAGCGCGCACGGAGGCTTTCCGGCAGTCGTTCTTTCCGCGAACCGTACGCGACCGGAACAAGAAAGGGAGGTATAGTCTGTCCGTAAACTGAAGAGCGGGCAGCGCTTTTGGTGGGGGAAGTGGCCTTTCCCGGAAGAACGCTGCCACCGGCCTACAGTGACACCCAAAATCTGTTGCCCGTTTCCTGTCTAGAGGTGTAGATCGGTGTGCAGTGATATACGTCGTTTCTGTTCGTGGGATCTTAGTTGCCAGTGTCAGTCAGTTAACTTTGTATAGTTACTGATGGATAATCGTTTAGCATTGCAAGAAAATGTGCAGAATACGAGGAACAGGAGGTATTTGCGGAGTTACAACGAGTGTTCGATCGACTCTAATGTTATTACACCGTGTACTAAAGAGGCGACCCAAAAAGAACTGTTGGCTAATATTACCAGTCCCAATCAATGGGCTGCAATTTATGCAAACGTCAGCCTCGTCCAATAGGACGCATACTGAAGGAACACGAAAATAAGCCGCACGGTTTAGTGGAATCGCTCCGAAGGAGAACTAATAATCTTGGGAGGAGACCGATCGTTGTAGACAATTTCAAAATCACGTAAGACCTTTGATGGTTATGGAACAGTAAATCTCTATCTCGGTCGCTAGTCGCCTGATTCTGAGACATATTGCTTGAAATTGGTGCGCAGTAGCTATTCTAAACACTGCTGAAAATTTCTTCGAAACATGTACATCGATTCTGGGCTTCTAAGCAAAAAGCTTGAAATACGAGGTGCGTTCACGTATTAATTTTTAATTTTTGGTAAGAACTTTATTTGTTAATCTACAGCAATGTCATCCTCTTCAAAATATCCCCCCCGTTACATACTATCTACTTGCGCCAGTGCTTTTTCCAATTCCCGAAATTCTTAACTGTGCATTTTTAATCTCATCTATGCCTGTAAAACCGCTCTCCTTTAAGGCATGCTTTGAAATGTTTATACCACTTGTATGCCCTTGGTTCACTTATAACTGGCTCACCAAAAGTAATATTTAACATTTCTAAAAATTTCATAAACTTCATTCCATTTCTATAACAAAATTTAATACAGATTTTGTAATCCATTTTTATACATAACAAATAATCTTTGCTGCTACGAAAACACACGTAGCCTTTTTGACAGCTGACAACACAGTAAATACCCAATATGCATAACACTGCACACATACTTTTGAGACATGTTTACGAAGACAGTGATAAAGTAGCGCAAATCGGACTAATACAACACGCAAAATTAAAAATTTATGCTTACTTTTTAGCCACTTATCGTGTTGCAAAAATTGTTAAATTTCAATGTACTCCTTCAAAGAAAACTACTTTCTAGTAGAAACACAAAGTAAGAACAAGCCTCAAGTTCTACAGGTTGATTGCATTATATGGGGTTCGTTTTACGAATAGCAATAGAGGAACATACAATACATTCACATGAACAGGCATTCGGTTCTATGTTTCTAGTATAATCCTGACTTCCATTCTTATCTCAATATTATTTACTCCATAATATTATGTCTCGGAAGAAGGTATCGTTTTTGTATTCCATATTGTCTTAATACATTTGTCTAAAAATGAACCCAGCCGAGATGTATCCGTACACCGCGGCAGGGGCGGTACTACATTGCGAAACAGCTTGTAGAAGCGCCTTCTGTCGTAGCTGGGTCGGCAGAGTGGGGACTCGCTAGCTCGCTCTTCAGTTTACCAACAGACTATATAATGATAGTGGCACGTAAAGTGCCCTCCGCCACACACCGTTGAGTGGATTGCGGAGTATAAATGTAGATGTATACCTAACCCACTAAATATTTGACACAACTGGAAACGACGAGCCCCAATATGGCGTCTCTAGGTTCTGCTCGTGACTTAAGTAAGCGATCTCGCATATCGTTGGACACGGTGCTCAGCTTGTCTCATCACCCTTTTCGCGCTGCGGAATTCCGTAGGACGGGAAATTCCAGACTGTAACGTCACAACGCTGGGCAAGCTCTGTCGCGCGCGAACGGTGTCTGGTCCCGTGTGGGGGGACTGCCTGAGCTACTGTGCGGTATGCGCGCCCCCCTGGTGGGCAACCCGCACGACCGTTTGGACCTGCAGACAGCATAAAAGCCAGCGCCGGAAAACACCTGAACGCTTTAATGGCTCGTCGCGATGCACGCCAGCTCACGAGGAAAACTTCGCCTCCCTCCGTCCCCCCCCCATCCCAGCCGTAGATTTAGTGGTAAGGTGGAGCACTGGATAGCCCGTCAAAAATTGGACACGGATCAAGCACGAAGACAGAAAGAAGGTGCGTCGAACTATAAACAAAAAAGCAAAATAGAAACAGTTAACGGCTAAGAGCAATAAAGAGCAACCTGAAACAGCAACGGCGTCGTGGGTAAATGCAATGCCAAGCGAGCGACGCGTGTTCAAAAATATGTCGTGCCTTTTTTATTTATTTTTTGAAACATTATGAACGTCCGCCCGGTCACTGAAACATTTGTTCTCTTTCTGTAATCTTGGCAGTTATGCTATACACTGGTTACAGAATATGACTCATCTGCTAATAATACATTAGTGTCGCAAGTAAAACGATGAATAGTGAGAGCAGGCGAGATACCACACATACGTCTCGCATAAAGGAAAACAACAAATAAAGCGGTGTGAACTGTGTTACAACAAAGGAAGCCAAGAGTCGAGACTTCCAAAATGGAACGCAACTTCAAAAACGTTAAAAGCATATATTTCGACAGAGCACAGAGAAACTGTGTGAGCGTGAGACCGTTGCGATCATTGGTCGCAGCTTATGTGACAGACTGTTATGTTTTCATCATTTCGTTGGCAGTGGTCACATCCACATTCATGTTGTTGTTGTTGTTGTTGTTGTGGTCTTCATCCTGAGACTGGTTTCATGCAGCTCTCCATGCTACTCTATCCTGTGCAAGCTTCTTCGTCTCCCAGTACCTACTGCAACCTACATCCTTCTGAATCTGCTTAGTGTATTCATCTCTTGGTCTCCCTCTACGATTTTTACCCTCCACGCTGCCCTCGAATACTAAATTGGTGATCCCTTGATACCTCAGAATATGTCCTACCAATCGATCCCTTTTTCTAGTCAAGTTGTGCCACAAATTTCTCTTCTCCCCAATTCTATTCAATACCTCCTCATACCTCCTCCCCCATGAACCATGGACCTTGCCGTTGGTGGGAAGGCTTGCGTGCCTCAGCGATACAGATGGCCGTACCGTAGGTGCAGCCACAACGGAGGGGTATCTGTTGAGAGGCCAGACAAACATGTGGTTCCTGAAGAGGGGCAGCAGCCTTTTCAGTAGTTGCAGGGGCAACAGTCTGGATGATTGACTAATCTGGCCTTGTAACAATAACCAAAACGGCCTTGCTGTGCTGGTACTGCGAACGGCTGAAAGCAAGGGGAAACTACAGCCGTAATTTTTCCCGAGGACATGCAGCTTTACTGTATGATTAAATGATGATGGCGTCCTCTTGGGTAAAATATTCCGGAGGTAAAATAGTCCCCCATTCGGATCTCCGGGCGGGGACTACTCAAGAGGACGTCGTTGTCAGGAGAAAGAAAACTGGCGTTCTACAGATCGGAGCGTGGAATGTCAGATCCCTTAATCGGGCAGGTAGGTTAGAAAATTTAAAAAGGGAAATGGATAGGTTAAAGTTAGATATAGTGGGAATTAGTGAAGTTCGGTGGCAGGAGGAACAAGACTTCTGGTCAGGTGATTACAGGGTTATAAATACAAAATCAAATAGAGGTAATGCAGGAGTAGGTTTAATAATGAATAAAATAATAGGAGTGCGGGTTAGCTACTACAAACAGCATAGTGAACGCATTATTGTGGCCAAGATAGACACAAAGCCCATGCCTACTACAGTAGTACAAGTTTATATGCCAACTAGCTCTGCAGATGATGAAGAAATTGATGAAATGTATGACGAGATAAAAGAAATTATTCAGGTAGTGAAGGGAGACGAAAATTTAATAGTCATGGGTGACTGGAATTCGTCAGTAGGAAAAGGGAGAGAAGGAAACATAGTAGGTGAATATGGACTGGGGGTAAGAAACGAAAGAGGAAGCCGCCTTGTAGAATTTTGCACAGAGCATAACTTAATCATAGCTAACACTTGGTTCAAGAATCATAAAAGAAGGTTGTATACCTGGAAGAATCCTGGAGATACTAAAAGGTATCAGATAGAGTATATAATGGTAAGACAGAGATTTAGGAACCAGGTTTTAAATTGTAAGACATTTCCAGGGGCAGATATGGATTCTGACCACAATCTCTTGGTTATGAACTGCAGATTGAAACTGAAGAAACTGCAAAAAGGTGGGAATTTAAGGAGATGGGACCTGGATAAACTGAAAGAACCAGAGGTTGTACAGAGTTTCAGGGAGAGCACAAGGGAACAATTGACAGGAATGGGGGAAAGAAATACAGTAGAAGAAGAATGGGTAGCTCTGAGGGATGAACTAGTGAAAGCAGCAGACGATCAAGTAGGTAAAAAGACGAGGGCTAATAGAAATACTTGGGTAACAGAATAAATATTGAATTTAACTGATGAAAGGAGAAAATATAAAAATGCAGTAAATGAAGCACGCAAAAAGGAATACAAACGTCTCAAAAATGAGATCGACAGGAAGTGCAAAATGGCTAAGCAGGGATGGCTAGAGGACAAATGTAAGGATGTAGAGGCTTGTCTCACTAGGGGGTAAGATAGATACTGCCTACAGGAAAATTAAAGAGACCTTGGGAGAGAAGAGAACCACTTGTATGAATATCAAGAGCTCAGATGGCAACCCAGTTCTAAGCAAAGAAGGGAAAGCAGAAAGGTGGAAGGAGTATATAGAGGGTTTATACAAGGGCGATGTACTTGAGGACAATATTATGGAAGTGGAAGAGGATGTAGATGAAGATGAAATGGGAGATACGATACTGCGTGAAGAGTTTGACAGAGCACTGAATGACCGGAGTCGAAACAAGGCCCCGGGAGTAGACAACATTCCATTAGAACTACTGACGGCCTTGGGAGAGCCAGTCCTGACAAAACTCTACCATCTGGTGAGCAAGATGTATGAGACAGGCGAAATACCCTCAGACTTAAAGAAGAATATAATAATTCCAATCCCAAAGAAAGCAGGTGTTGACAGATGTGAAAATTACCGAACTATCAGTTTAATACGTCACAGCTGCAAAATACCAACGCGAATTCTTTACAGACGAATGGAAAAACTGGTAGAAGCGGACCTCGGGGAAGATCAGTTTGGATTCCGTAGAAATGTTGGAACACGTGAGGCAATACTAACCTTACGACTTATCATAGAAGAAAGATTAAGAAAAGGCAAACCTACGTTTCTAGCATTTGTAGACTTAGAGAAAGCTTTTGACAATGTTGACTGGAATATTCTCTTTCACATTCTAAAGGTGGCAGGGGTAAAATACAGGGAGCGAAAGACTATTTACAATTTGTACAGAAACCAGATGGCAGTTATAAGAGTCGAGGGACATGAAAGGGAAGCAGTGGTTGGAAGGGAGTAAGACAGGGTTGTAGCCTCTCCCCGTTGTTATTCAATCTGTATATTGAGCAAGCAGTAAAGGAAACGAAAGAAAAATTGGGAGTAAGAATTAAAATCTATGGAGAAGAAATAAAAAAACTTTTAGGTTCGCCGATGACATTGTAATTCCGTCAGAGACAGCAAAGGACATGGAAGAGCAGTTGAACGAAATGGACAGTGTCTTGAAAGGAGGATATAAGATGAACATCAACAAAAGCAAAACGAGGATAATGGAATGTAGTCGAATTAAGTCGGCTGATGCTGAAGGAATTAGATTAGGAAATGAGACAAAGTAGTAAAGGAGTTTTGCTATTTGGGGAGCAAAATAACTGATGATGGTCGACGTAGAGAGGATATAAAATGTAGACTGGCAAGGGCAAGGAAAGCGTTTCTGAAGAAGAGAAATTTGTTAAGTGTCAGGAAGTTGTTTCTGAAAGTATTTGTATGGAGTGTAGCCGTGTATGGAAGTGAAACGTGGACGATAACCAGTTTGGACAAGAAGAGAGTAGAAGCTTTTGAAATGTGGCGCTACAGAAGAATGCTGAAGATTAGATGGGTAGATCACATAACTAATGAGGAGGTATTGAATAGAATTGGGGAGATAAGTTTGTGGCACAACTTGACTAGAAGAAGGAATCGGTTGGTGGGACATGTTCTGAGGCATCAAGGGATCACCAATTTAGTATTGGAGGGCAGCGTGGAGGGTAAAAATCGTAGAGGGAGACCAAGAGATGAATACACAAAGCAGATTCAGAAGGATGTAGGCTGCAGTAGGTACTGGGAGATGAAGAAGCTTGCACAGGATAGCGTAGCATGGAGAGCTGCGTCAAACCAGTCTCAGGACTGAAGATCACAACAACACAAGAACAACATTCGATATGATTCGTGGGGACATCGAAAAGCAATACAACTTCAGAGACTGCAAGAGCAACTTGTTTTTATGTATTATGTCACACAACTTGAAACAAGAAAAAAAAGCGAAGCTTCTCTATATATACTATTAACTGCAATTATACCGGAGTGGTAATCGGTGGAGCACCCCAAGTTAACCTTTGTGGAGTGCCGTTATGGTTCCAATGGTTCTATCAAGGGAACCTCTCCATCGCACCCCCCTCAGATTTAGTTATAAGTTGGCACAGTGGATAGGCCTTGAAAAACTGAACACAGATCAAGCGAGAAAGCAGGAAGAAGTTGTGTGGAACTATGAAAAAAATAAGCAAAATACACAAACTGAGTAGTCCATGTGCAAGATAGGCAACATCAAGGAGAGTGTGAGCTCAGGAGCGCCGTGGTCCCGTGTTCAGCGTGCGCAGCTGCGGTACGAGAGGTCCTCGGTTCAAGTCTTCCCTCGAGTGAAAAGTTTAATTTTTTATTTTCAGACAATTATTATCTGTCCGTTCGTCCGATCTGAGGTTTTCGGCAAATGAAATACTTTGTGAAAAGATTCTATGATTTTGGGAAGCTGCACGGGTACAGACAGCAGTATTGTTTATGTGACCGTGTGTCAATTATCAAAGTTCAGACACTCACACATAATCAACTTCGCTCTCCAAAATTCCAGGACATGTTCAGATTTGCTTGGACATATGCAGGATTTGACGGTCTACACACGGAAAAAACGTTAAAAACATATGTTTTGACAGAGCACAGGGAAAACTGTGCGACTGTGAAACTGTTGCATTCATTTGTTGCACTTTATGTGACAAACTCCTATGTTTTCATCAGTTTTTTTGGGAGTGATTACCACATCCACAAGAAAACTTAAATCGGGCAATGTAGAAGAATCTTTTTACCCATTCGCCAAGTGTACAAGTTAGGTGGGTCGACGACATATTCCTGTCATGTGACGCACATGCCGTCACCAGTGTCGTATAGAATATATCAGACGTGTTTTCCTGTGGAGGAATCGGTTGACCTGTGACGTTGCGATCAAATGTTTTCGGTTCCCATTGGAGAGGCACGTCCTTTCGTCTACTAATCGCACGGTTTTGCGGTGCGGTCGCAAAACACAGACACTAAACTTATTACAGTGAACATAGACGTCAGTGAACGAACGGACAGATCAAAACTTTGCGAAAATAAAGAAAGTAAACTTTTCACTCGAGGGAAGACTTGAACCGAGGACCTCTCTCTCGTTCCGCAGCTGCTCACGCTAACCACGGGACCACGGCGCTCCTGAGCTCACACTCTCCTTGATGTTGCCTATCTTCTGCATGGACTACTCAGTTTGTCTATTTTGCTCATTTTTTTCATAGTTCCACACAACTTCTTCCTGTTTTCTCGACCTATCTGTGTTCAGTTTTTCAAGGCCTATCCTCTGTGCCAACTTATAACTAAATCTGAGAGGGGTGCGGTGGGGTGGTTCCCTTGTAAGCACTATGAGACTTAACATCTGAGGCCATGAGACACCTATAACATAGAACTACTTAAACCTAACTAGCCTAAGGACATCACACACATCCATGCCCGAGGCAGGATTCGAATCTGCGACCGTAGCAGCAGCGCGGTTCCGGACTGAAGCGCCTAGAAACGCTCGGCCACAACGGCCGGCGCTGTGCCGTTATTACTAAGATACAAGTTGTTAAGTCAGTTTGCTCGCAAATGCCGGCCGGAGTGGCCGAGCCGTTCTAGGCGCTACAGTCTGGAAACGCGCGACCGCTACGGTCGCAGGTTCGAATCCGGCCTCGGGCATGGATGTGTGTGATGTCCTTAGGTTAGTTAGGATTAAGTAGATCTAAGTTCTAGGATACTGATGACCTTAAAAGTTAAGTCCCATAGTGCTCAGAGCCATTTTTTTTTTGCTCGCAAATTATTTGCAGTCAGTATATTACCATCGAATAACTATAATTTACCTACGGTTAAAATGGACAGTGATTCAGCTGCGTCTACGCCGTCGTTTTATGCAACCCGCAATGGTATATCTGGCCAAGATTAGATTTTAATATTCTACCCAAAAACAAAACAGGACCGTTTTGTAGAAAATTTAACGTAGTTAAATTTTGCACTGGGTTACGTTTTCGCTGGAGGCCAAAGTTTTTCGAGTTATTCGAGAGTGACCTTCAAGCTCACCCCCCGCCCCCACACTCATCACTCAGCAATTCTAGAATGTTCTTGGTGGCACTTCCTGCTACCATTGCACAAAAATTTCCGGGGACAGAAACTATTCTCGATATCTGACTTTTTTAGTCTCTATTAAATGGACAGTGGGGTATTTCGCTACCATTATTAATTTAAACGTGTTCGTGACGGTTATGTGAACGTTGCGCTAAAACTAATTACGTTGACAGTTCGATCCACACTGAACCGTAAGGAGCAGAATAGTTTCGTAGTCAGAAGCCGTAACGAATAGAACGATGCACTTGTTTGCTTTACACAGTTAAAATTCACAAAATTGCCAGCTAAAATTTGCGCAAACGACAGTTCGACAATTTGTTAGTGTTGGACTAAGCCGGTGGAATGCAAACGCAACTCACCTGAAGATTAAAAAAGGTGGAATGTGAGAAATAATTCGTGCAGTCGCAGATATCGGTTACACGATAAATCAGTCAAATCTAATTCAGCTAAATACCTAGGTACTACAATAGCGAACAACTTAAATTGGAAGAAAGACATAGAAAATGTTGTGGGGAAGGCTAACCAAAGACTGCGTTTTATTGGCAGGACACTTAGAAAATGTAACAGACCTACTAAGGAGACTGCCTACACTACGCTCGTCCGTCCTCTTTTAGAATACTGCTGCACGGTGTGGGATCCTTACCAGATAGGATTGACGGAGTACATCGAAAAAGTTCAAAGAAGGGCAGCACGTTTTTTATTATCGCGAAATATGGGAGAGACTGTCACAGAATTGATACAGGATTTGGGCTGGAAATCATTAAAAAAGATATTTTTCGTTGCGACGGAATCTTCTTACGAAATTTTCTTACCAACTTTCTCCTCCGAATGTGAAAATATTTTGTTGACACCGACTTACATAAGGAGTAACGGTCACCTCGATAAAATAAGGGAAATCAGAGCTCGTACTGAAAGATATAGGTGTTCATTCTAGCCGCGCGCTATACGAGATTGGAATAATAGAGAATTGTGAAGGCGGTTCGACGAACCCTCTGCTAGGCACTTAAATGTGATTTGCAGAGTATCCATGTAGATGTAGATATGGCTACAGTGGTAGGAGGAAGTGCCACGAACAACACACCAGGCAGCCTGACCACTGGGCGTGGGAGTGCGCCTGAAGGTCACTTCTTTTCTCGAATAACTCGAAAACGACGGACTGCAGCGAGAACGTATCCCGTACAAAATTTAAACTACATAAATTTCCTACAAAAGAGTTCTGTTAAATTCTTTTCTGCGGTGCTAACAGTTTGTGCGCAGCGAGCGACTGAAAAGAAAATCTCGCCCGTGGTTTATAGAGGCCAGGAAAACACTGCGGGTTGCATACAAAGACAGCGGGAGGGGCAGCTAAATCGTCTTGTGTTTCATAGCCAACAGAGAGATAATAATATTGCAGATTTGAAATGATAATCGAGTGATAGAAAAATAGCAAATTACATTTTAGAACGTAGAAAAATTGATATTTCTGATCGGGCAATCAAAGAAATACGAGTCGCCAGAAAAATGGATACACTCTTGTCAGGCTGTATAGAGAGACCAATATTGTAGTTCGATTTGAGTTTTCAGTGTGTCGTAGTATGGTCCTTGGATCAACAGATGTTAGTTCTTTCATCCTCGTTATTGAGAAAACACGATAGCTGGAGCGTCCTTGACATTAGAGTGACGAAAATGTATTGTGAAGGCCGGCCGGTGTGGCCGTGCGGTTCTAGGCGCTTCAGTCCGGAACCACGCGGCTGCTACGGCCGCAGGTTCGAATCCCGCCTCGGGCGTGGATGTGTGTGCTGTCCTTAGGTTAGTTAGGTTTAAGTAGTTCTAAGTTCTATGGGACTGACGACCTCAGATGTTAAGTCCCATAGTGCTCAGAGCCATTTGTACTATTTTTGTATTGGGAAGTGGTTTATCAAGTCTGATAATGCCATTGAAGTGCAACGTCACTGGAGGCGGGAGTTTGAAACAGAGCCACCAAAAAAATGGTTCAAATGGCTCTGCGCACTATGGGACTTAACATCTGAGGTCATCAGTCCCATAGAACTTAGAACTACTTAAACGTAACTGAGCTAAGGACATCACACACATCAACGCCCGAGGCGGGATTCGAACCTGCGACCGTAGCAGCCGCGTGGTTCCGGACTGAAACGCCCAGAACTGCTCGGCCCCCGAGGCCGGTACAGAACCACCAACCCGCCTAACAATTAAACGTATCATTGACAACTTTGAATTGCGTGGAACGATTTGTGATATTCACAAAGAATGGTCAGGTAGACAGCCTACAGCTGAAACTTCCTGGCAGATTAAAACTGTGTGCCCGACCGAGACTCGAACCCGGGACCTTTGCCTTTCGCGGGCAAGTGCTCTACCATCTGAGCTACCGAAGCACGACTCACGCCCGGTACTCACAGCTTTACTTCTGCCAGTATCTCGTCTCCTACCTTCCAAACTTTACAGAAGCTCTGCTGCGAACCTGCAGAACTAGCACTCCTGAAAGAAAGGATACTGTGGAGACATGGCTTAGCCACAGCCTGGGGGAGGTTTCCAGAATGAGGAGAGCTTCTGTAAAGTTTGGAAGGTAGGAGACGAGGTACTGGCAGAAGTAAAGCTGTGAGGACCGGGCGTGATTCGTGCTTCGGTAGCTCAGATGGTAGAGTACTTGCCCGCGAAAGGCAAAGGTCCCGAGTTCGAGTCTCGGTCGGGCACACAGTTTTAATCTGCCAGGAAGTTTCATATCAGCGCACACTCCGCTGCAGAGTGAAAATCTCATTCTGGAAACATCCCCCAGGCTGTGGCTAAGCCATGTCTCCGCAATATCCTTTCTTTCAGGAGTGCTAGTTCTGGAAGGTTCGCAGGAGAGCTTCTGTAAAGTTTGAAAGGTAGGAGACGAGGTACTGGCAGAAGTAAAGCTGTGAGTACCGGGCGTGAGTCGTGCTTCGGTAGCTCAGTTGGTAGAGCACTTGCCCGCGAAAGGCAAAGGTCCCGAGTTCGAGTCTCGGTCGGGCACACAGTTTTAATCTGCCAGGAAGTTTCATATCAGCGCACACTCCGCTGCAGAGTGAAAATCTCATTCTATGCAACAAATAGCTTACTTAAAAACTTTGTAAAACGTTATTACATGTGTACTGTTTAGTTCCAGAGTATTATGTTCTGCGAATGCGAATCGTTTCATAATACTTCATTTTCTTTATGTCACAGCATGATTTTTACGCTCGTTGCCGCCGTTTCCCGGCACACTTTCCGTGTTTTTGTGTCGTTTCTGGAAGCCTACAGCTGCTTCGTAGGCTGTCGTGTTGGAAACGTTTGTCAATTCTCCACAGAAGTCTTATACGCAGTGTGCCCATGAAGTGGGGGTTAGCAGTGCAAGTGTACGAAGAAATCTGAAAGCTGCAAAGTGGAAAGTTGACATTCCACGATTACTGGACGCGAGTAATGGTGACGATCCTGATCGCCGGATGCAATTTTGCGAATGGTGTCAGCAAATGGTAACAGATGGCGAACAATTCGCGACGAAGGTAGTGTGGAGCGAAGAGCCACAGTTTAAACATAATGGAACCGTGAATCGGCATAACAGTGTGTAGAGGGCACCAGAGAATCCGCATGTTTATGTGGATGAAGCGGTCAATCTACCAGGCGTTCACGTGTGGTGTAGATCATCATCTAGGTGCTTACAAGGGAACCTCCCCATCGCACCCCCCTCAGATTTAGTTATAAGTTGGCACAGTGGATAGGCCTTGAAAAACTGAACACAGATCAATCGAGAAAACAGGAAGAAGTTGAGTGGAACTATGAAAAAAATAGCAAAATATACAAACTGAGTAGTCCATGCCCAACACAGGCAACATCTAGAATACTGTGGACTTAGGACCGCCGTGGGAAGACTTGAACCAAGGACCTCTCACTCCGCAGTTGCTCACGCTAACCACGGGACCACGGCACTCCTGAGCTCACACTGTCCTTGATGTTGCCTATCTTGCACATGGACTACTCAGTTTGTGTATTTTGCTTATTTTTTTCATAGTTCCACACAACTTCTTCCCGTTTTCTCGAATGACCTGTGTTCAGTTTTTCAAGGCCTATCCACTGTGCCGACTTATAACAAAATCTGACGGGGGTGCGATGGGGAGGTTCCCTTGTTAGTAGGAGCCTTTTAATATTGATGCCGCTGTCACTCGAGAAGCGTACCTGGAAATGTTATGCACATCAGTTTCGCCAAGTATACGCGCGCTTAATGGAGGTGATGAAGAGGTCTTCTAGCAACAGGACGGGGCGCCACCAAACTACCACCTAGCCGTACGAGCTTTCCTGGATGACAGTTTTCCGTGGCATCGGATTGGACGAAGAGGGCCCATTGACTTCTCTCTACGGTCGCCAGAACTAACAGCTGCGGACTTTTACTTATGGGGAAATGTGAAAGATAACGCCCATCGACGTAAGCCACGCACGCTGGAGTAACTTCGCCAGCAGATTACGGCGACATGTGCAGCCATCTCCACTGTAACACTGGGTGACGTAGTTGCGGCGACCGCTCGTCATGTGAATCGCCGCTAACGGTGAACATTTTGAACGCAACCATGTCCTAAGCTGAAGGTTGTACAACATGTGTGATCAATTATTAAATGTAAAATAAACACGTAAGTAATACTTTTCGTTCCTTTAAGTGTGTATACATTCTTCTGTCGGACTCGGTGTCTTAGGATTCGACAAACTTTTCCTTCTTTGTACTGAACTTATAAGTCTCGGACAATACATGTTTTCCGGGAGGGAACGTCGGCCGATTCACCCGAGGCGAACGGACCGATCTGAATTTCGCCGACTGTCGTCTGAAGTCTTCCAGGCGTCGAGGTCGGCTGCGCAGAGACCGCGAATGTTCGGCGTACCGAGAGGAAGGCAACGGCCGCGTTCGGCCGACGTCGGCGGAAGGACCGGATGTAGCTGCCGCTGTGACCGCAGCGTAAAGCCGTCGGCACACGGGCCGTGCTGTCGAACGTTAACGTTGAGCGTGCCGAGTTCAAGGTGCTGCTGAACGCTCAGGAACGATGCGACTCGTGCACACGGTACGTGGGCCCCGACGTGGTATACGCGATCGCAACGCACTCCAGCGGCAGTCGAGCGATGCTTCTAGTTCGTAAATCACACTGTCTACTCAACGGGCGCGCGTAAAATTCCCACGTTAGCTCTATTAAAACGCACATTTTCCTGCATCGTCCACGAAACGAAAGTACCATGTCGAGTCAGTAAGGACACAGGCTTATAAAAGTTCCATTACAGACAGTGCGGTACGAATCTGGAATACTTCCCTGCTTAACAATAATAAATAACATTTATTTTTTCATCATTCCCACATTTTAGTAAAACCACAAGGTCAGTCTTACTTGATCAGTGTTCCTACCCAGTAGCAGAATCTTTGCAACATGTGAATTACGAAGCGTAAAAGAAAAAGGAGCAAAATATCTTTATACAAGTATATCAGAAGCTAATAAAAATGCAAGTGTTAGGAAAAAAAATTTGTGAGTGTTAAGACGCGAACCACCACCCCAACAAAAACTCATTACTGGACAGAGACGCTACACATTACGCTAAAAAAACAACACTCCTTGTTCTTAACCCCATTATGTTACCCGTTGCTAAAAAAACGTTAATCGTAGATAATTACGTTACTAATTGTAATTTAATTATAACAAATTTTACCAACAACAACGAGATTGGGTGGATCTTCAGTGTGTCGCTGCCTTCAAATAGCCTACTCTCATAATGCCCAAGTTAGAATAGTTCTTTTGCCACGAATGTGATGTTTCTCATTATTTTATTGGAACAAATCACACAAGTAACAACGGGTTTTCCAGTTATTCTGAATTTGCTGGTCCTCAGAAACGGCATATATACGTATAGGCTTGAAATGAATGCCAATATGGCGCCTCCCAACTCTGTGCTGAAGGGAGACGGCGTGCGTGTGACGTAGGTGGCGTTAAGTCATCTCATTGGTCAACGCTCAGAATATCTGACTTGCCAGATATTGCTCTGCACGTTCGGAAAGACCCCCGAACGTGCTGTTCCACGCTGTGACGACAGAAACTAGGCACGCTCAACGTTCGGATACACGGTCCGTGTGGCGACGGCTTAAGGCAGCAGGTCAGATACCCCTTAGAGACCATGTAGCCGCAGCCCTAAACACAAGCGAGTGCACTCTGGCACTGTTCCTAGACATCGAGAGGGCGTTTCATAAGGTATGGCACAGGGGGCAATTATACAAACTCTGGACGCAAGGACTCCCTCCCCTTATCTGCAAACTAATCAAAAATATCCTTTCCAACCGGAAGGGGCAGGTAACAGTAGGAGGAACTCTATGAACCCCCTTTACCCCCGAGGCCGGAGTGGACAAGGAGCGGTACCATCTCCAACCTTGTTTAAACTGTACACAGCAGACATTCCAAAACCGGGAACCTCAATAGACAGTGTCCAAACTCTCGCAACAGACTACATCGTTAAGCTTGAAAGATGGATGTGTAAGTCGAGAATCGGGCCAAATCCCACTAAAAGCCAACTCATTCTTTTCAGACACAGGCATCTCTGCCGAAAACGAAACCAGTCACCAGACACCCTAAAAGTAAAACTTTGGAACGAAGAAATCCATTCGAAAAACACGGCCCGATATCTCGGAATCACGTTAGACTATACACTGAGTTGACAACCACACACCTCCCTTACCGTAGACAAAGCGGGCGACCGAATGAACCTAATGAAAATGATGAAAGGAAAATCCTACGGTGCCCCCTCCTGGGTCACAGTCCATACATACAGTTGCTTTATCAGGCCAGTACTCGAGTGCGCGGCAATGACCTGGGTAAACTCAGAAACTCAAACTAACAGAATTCAGGCACATGACAGACGCAACCTCCGTACTGCCGGACGACCTCACCCCAACACCACCTCTGCGGACGTCCACACAAAAACAAACACGATCCCAATCCCGGAAAGATGCCGATTACAAATCGCAAACTACGGATCTCAAAGACTGGCAACTGACGGACTCAAAAAGGACATCTTAACGACAAAACATTGGAAATTCAGGTATCCCCACTTTCAATATCCACTCCCTTCATACACAACAGCTAAATGCGTACGACAGCACATACCGGAGCACGCCGCACCTGTCCTACACATCATACAGGAAATGGAAGAGTGAGTGATAGCAGGCACAACACAATAATCAACTCAGTACCACAATACAGATAAGGGAAGGGAAAGGAAAAGGTTACATCAACCAGAAAGAGCACAAAAGAGATAGAGTAATGCAAGTAACCTATGCTACAACAACAGCCAGAACAAGAACAAAAAGACGCAAGAATGGAAAGTAACTTTTGCCACAACTGAGTATTCGATCCGTCCTAGTTGAGGTTTTGGTGGTTTTCCTCCAGCTGTAAGGCGAATGCCAGGGAGAGTACTCCCACCAAAAAAGAAAATAAAATAATATAGTATAATTGTTATGTACATAGTTCCCCGTACTCAGTGCGTACACAACTTTCCCCAATAGAGAGCGCCCCGCTAAGCACAACAGCGCAGGCGCAGCGCTCGTCCGTCTCCGCACTACGAGATGGCGCTGCCTTACAGACGGACCAAATTCTGCTTCCGCCGATCCGCGTATTAATATGTAACGCAGCCAATGAGATTGCTGATAACGTCGAAACTTTTCTCCTCGCGGATCACACTCGCGCAGTGACACATGAACGCGCGAGGTATTGTAACGAGTGTACAGACCTCCGATTAGCCAGTCTGCATTAGTCTGTAGTCAAGTTTCAGTCTGCTCCTAATAAGATTACCATATTCCTGTACATAGCCATGAAGAGAAATGTCTAGCCACTTTTGTCAAGTATCAGAGATATGTGAGAATAAGATTAACGTCCCAAGACAAAGGAACTTCAGATTGTCAATTGCAAATAGCATCCAGAACCAAGTTAAGTAGTTTTTAGGCTCGTTATTATTTTAATAAATGTGTGTGAAAATTAATCAAGTTCTGTTTAAAGTTGGTCACCGTCAATCTGCTACTCTAAGATCGCAAGTGGCATTTCTATCGTCTGACCTAACGGCAGTAGATAAACACTCCACGATAAGACCACGAGACATATTGCTGACACTCGCCTACTTCGTTAGAGCGACAAGTCAAATAATCTGATGGTGTGTGTAACCAAGGTCTTGCAGTACGGAAAAGAAAACATACTCTCATCAAGAAAAGGAATGAAACCCAATAAAAATAAAAACAGTTCCCATTTGAATAAATAAACTGAGACCCAACAGCATAACATTCCATCCTCCATGGATGAAAAGCAGATTTCATCGCGCAACAACAACTACACGTTCTGCATCCCAGAGACGTGAAAAGAAAGAAAGAAAAGAAAAGCCTGAAAGACGACCGTCGTCTTTTCTCGGGTGTTGAGAGCGAGCCGGTAGTACACTTGAACGACCGCGGTAGGGCGGCATTCTACGGGGCTATTACAAATGATTGAAGCGATTTCATAAATTCACTGTAGCTCTTTTCATTGACATATGGTCACGACACACTACAGATACGTAGAAAAACTCATAAAGTTTTGTTCGGCTGAAGCCGCACTTGAGGTTTCTGCCGGCAGAGCTCTCGAGAGCGCAGTGAGACAAAATGGCGACAGGAGCCGAGAAAGCGTATGTCGTGCTTGAAATGCACTCACGTCAGTCAGTCATAACAGTGCAGCGACACTTCAGGACGAAGTTCGACAAAGATCCACCAACTGCCAACTACATTCGGCGATGGTATGCGCAGTTTAAAGCTTCTGGATGCCTCTGTAAGGGGCCTGCAGTGAGCGAAGAAACGGTTGAACGCGTGTGGGCAAGTTTCATGCGTAGCCCGTGGAAGTCGACGAATAAAGCAAGCAGGGAGCTAAACGTACCACAGCCGACGGTTTGGAAAATCTTACGGAAAAGGCTAAGGCAGAAGCATTTCTTAAACAGGAGATTGGAAGACCGATGGATCGGTCGTGGTGGAGATCACGATCAGCAATTCGTGTCATGGCCTCCACGCTCTCCCGACTTAACCCCATGCGATTTCTTTCTGTGGGGTTATGTGAAAGATTCAGTGTTTAAACCTCCTCTACCGAGAAACGAGCCAGAACTGGGAGCTCGCATCAACGACGCTTTCGAACTCATTGATGGGGACATGCTGCGCCGAGTGTGGGAGGAACTTGATTATCGGCTTGATGCCTGCCGAATCACTAAAGGGGCACATATCGAACATTTGTGAATGCCTAAAATAGCTTTTTGAGTTTTTGTATGTGTGTGCAAAGCATTGTGAAAATATCTCAAATAATAAAGTTATTGTAGAGCTGTGAAATCGCTTCAATCATTTGTAATAACCCTGTATATATATATATATATATATATATATATATATATATATATATATATATATATATATATATATATATATATATATATATATATATGTTTATCGATTCTATTTACTAAGGTACCGCTCACACACATAAAATTTGGCTCCAAATTTTTCTATGACATTAGGAGAATGATTACGAAAGTTCAAGAGAATACAATAGGCCTATTTTAAAAATGTGTTCGAATAAGACTACGCCTACGATGAAAAGTAGGATGTGGTAAACAGTAACAACTGTATTTGTGTTAATACGATGTAGATTAGTTGCGAGGTTGTAACAGGAATAGTCTCCTGATAATGATTACTGAATGAAAGCTTGTATGTTTGGTACTTGAAGAGTGAAAAAAAAAATAAAAAAATTGTACATTACATTGTGTGGAACAAAGTACAATTTATTATTATGAGCAACTTAAGTTTAAACCATACTGTACAGCAATCAGGTCAGATTTTTTACCAGCCATGATAGTACGATTCCACTCACTGTTAATCGTTTTATGTACTGACAGTGGCAGTTTTATTTTTTTTCTATTTTGTAATCAAATTACCATTAAACAATCCTACTAACTCTTCTCACCTTATTTTTTGTTCGAACGGATTGGAAACTAAGTAACAGAAACGAAAAAAAAGGCCCAGAATTCGATAAAATTAACTGAATGGTTAAGTCGAGCTCCCGCACGCTTCCCCACAGCGACCAGTATTCTCCTTCTTGTTGCGTGTCTCCCTTCGGAATGAATTCTGTACCGTTTTCCTCCCATTTCGCCTCGAAACGGATAGCCAGAAGCATAGCACTGAGGCATTATTCTACTTAAACCTCGGAAGATACTTCTTACGATTCACACGTAATACCGCTCGGGCCCACAATGGCCGCTATTGTCACGTGACGCCGTTTCAGCCAGTCCTGAACTGCGGACGGCGGCAAAGGCAGGCGAAAAGGATGTCCGTACTATCCTTCATACAGAGGTTTACGCTAGCACGTCTCCCGTCAGACCGAAGTTCTCAACTTACGCACTCATAATGGGCAAGGGGGCACTGAATTAGCAGTGTGCGGAGGATAAGTTGAGAATTTGGGTCTGACGCTGCGTGCTAGGGTAGTCTCTCAATTTGCGATGGCCACTGTGTCTGGAGGGCTCAGTGGTGGGAGAACCTGCCTAGTGGACAGGAGACCCGGCTGCTAATCCCGGTCTGTCACAAATTTTAAGCTTTCTCCGTCGTGTTAAATCAGTGCCCACTTGCAGGCGATGCCTGTAATTCCGCTGTGCCCGACTGTAACATAGGGTAGGCGGCAAGACTGATATCAGGGGACACAGCCGCTCTGCTGCCCCTCACTACACACACACACACCAGCAGCCGTATTGACTCAGTGCGTGATAAGGTATGGGCGGGCAGTCCTCACCAAATCCCCTCTGACCGTACATCGCTCAGAACACGCCAGGGTCAGTGGCACTCGTGCAAGCTCTCCGGTTCGCCCTGCTGTTAGCAGCGAACTAGAGGGTTATTACAAATGATTGAAGCCATTTCACAGCTCTACAATAACTTTATTATTTGAGATATTTTCACAATGCTTTGCACACACATACAAAAACTCAAAAAGTTTTTGTAGGCATTCACAAATGTTCGATATGTGCCCCTTTAGTGATTCGGCTGACACCAAGCCGATAATCAAGTTCCTCCCACACTCGGTGCAGCATGTCCCCATCAATGAGTTCGAAAGCGTCGTTGATGCGAGCTCGCAGTTCTGGCACGTTTCTCGGTAGAGGAGGTTTAAACACTGAATCTTTCACAACCCCACAGAAAGAAATCGCACGGGGTTAAGTCGGGAGAGCGTGGAGGCCATGACACGAATTGCTGATCATGATCTCCACCACGACCGATCCATCGGTTTTCCAATCTCCTGTTTAAGAAATGCCGAACATCACGATGGAAGTGTGGTGGAGCACCATCCTGTTGAGCCGTGACCCAATTTTCCAGCATGTCCAGATACACGTGTCCTGTAACGTTTTTTTTTTTTTTTTCGCAGAAGAAAAAGGGGCCGTAAACTTTAAACAGTGAGATTGCACAAAACACGTTAACTTTTGGTGAATTGCGAATTTGCTGCACTAATGCGTGAGGATTCTCTAACGCCCAGATTCGCACATTGTGTCTGTTCACTTCACCATTAAGAAAAAATGTTGCTTCATCACTGAAAACGAGTTTCGCACTGAACGCATCCTCTTCCACGAGCTGTTGCAACCGCGCCGAAAATTCAAAGCGTTTGACTTTGTCGTCGGGTGTCAGGGCTTGTAGCAATTGTAAACGGTAAGGCTTCTGCTTTAGCCTTTTCCGTAAGATTTTCCGAACCGTCGGCTGTGGTACGTTTAGCTCCCTGCTCGCTTTATTCGTCGACTTCCGCGGGCTACGCGTGAAACTTGCCCGCACGCGTTCAACCGTTTCTTCGCTCACTGCAGGCCGACCCGTTGATTTCCCCTTACAGGGCCATCCATAAGCTTTAAACTGCGCATACCATCGCCGGAGGGCGTTAGCAGTTGGTGGATCTTTGTTGAACTTCGTCCTGAAGTGTCGTTGCACTGTTATGACTGACTGATGTGAGTGCATTTCAAGCACGACATACGCTTTCTTGGCTCCTGTCGCCATTTTGTCTCACTGCGCTCTCGAGCGCTCTGGCGGCAGAAACCTGAAGTGCGGCTTCAGCCGAACAAAACTTTATGAGTTTTTCTACGTATCTGTAGTGTGTCGTGACCATATGTCAATGAATGGAGCTACAGTGAATTTATGAAATCGCTTCAATCGTTTGTAATAGCCCTATATATATATATATATATATATATATATATATGCGTTATTTCGTATAGCAGAAGAGACATTGGGCGAATTTTCATAGTACCGAGCAGCAGGAACAAAAAGTCGACATAGAGCTTTAAATTATCGATGGAGTTTTCCTTGCACTTGCGAACTAATGTTGATTCCCTTTTGTCCTGCTGAGTATTGGACAGGACAATTTAACGCTAGTTACGAAAACAGGTGTTCAAACTCCATACCGTAACAGGCAACAAGAATTGCGAAATCCGCTTTCGCCATAAATAAAGGGTAGCAGGGAAAAAAACTGTGTCATGCTCGCCATAACAAATGCTTTTGGACTCATTTAGCTTAAATTTGTAGAGATATTTTGTTGTTTAATATGCAGCATGTTCCGTTTGAAGACGCTGATCAGCTATAGCTGTGCATTAGAAAGTTGAGCGCACTTTTTTAATATACACGGCTAAATACGCTGCAGAAGTCAATGTACCACCAGCGGCGCACTGGCAAGTAGACCGTACCTTTAGTGGTAGGCTAGTCCGTGCAAGTTGCGATGCCCATGTGTCCGGCTGGCTGCCTAGTAACCGGCGGAATCGGGTTCGAATCCCGGCCCGGCACAAATTTACAACTTTTCCCACCGAGATAAACCAATGCCCGCTCGCAGTCAATGTCTGTAATTCCTTTGTGTCTTAAATCATACTGGCTGCTGGATCAAAAACCGTGTATGTTGTTTCGAACATGTCTAAAAGTAAAAACACCACGCATTTATGGTAGCGCATTTTCTGCCTTCTTAACATGTACTTAAAGATATATCCCTTATCATTTAGCTACAAAATAGCAGGTCAGCAACTGGAAGCAGTTAATTCCATAAATTATCTGGCAGTACGCGTTAGGAGTGTTTTAAAATGGAATTATCATATAAAGTTGATCGTCGGTAAAGCACCCAGACTGAGATTCATTGGAAATGCAACCCGAAAACAAAGGAAGTAGGTTACAGTACACTTGTTCGCCCACTGCTCGAATACTGCTCAGCGGTGTGGGATCCGTACCAGATAGGGTTGATAGAAGAGATAGAGAAGATCCAGCGGACAGCAGCTCGCTTCGTTACAGGATCGTTTAGTAATCGCGAAAGCGTTACGGAGATGATAGATAAACTCCAGTGGAAGAGTCTGCAGGAGAGACGCTCAGTGGCTCGGTACGGGCTTTTGTTGAAGTTTCGAGAACATACCTTCACCGAGGAGTCAAGCAGTATATTGCTCCCTCCTACGTATATCTCGCAAAGAGACCGTGAGGATAAAATCAGAGATTTTAGAGCCCACACAGAAGCATACAGACAATCCTTCTTTCCACGAACAATATGAGACTGGAATAGAAGGGAGAACCGATAGAGGTACTCAAGGTACCCTCCGCCGCACACCGTCAGGTGGCTTGCGGAGTATGGATGTAGATGTAGATACTTCATTGGATTAACAGTTCTCGATTAACTTTCGACCTCAAACTCAGAAAAAATCCCACTCTGCTTAAATCATCGTCGTCGGGGGCTACGTCTGTCTTTCTTATCTTTTTCATTTCTCATTCTTACTCTTAGAATGGAGAGAGCGCCGATGAGAGACCTTACTCTATTTTCACCCATGGGTTTTGTATGCATATTGTGACTGCAGTAATTTTTATACGAAGGTGAGTCAAATGAAAACCTTAATATTTTATTACCTTAAATATTTTTTTAAATATTGTTTATAGTGCAGAAGTGGTACAAAGCTGTATCACTTTTCAACATAATCTCCCCCACGCTCAATGCAAGTCCTCCAACGCTTACAAAGTGCATCAATTCCTTTAGAAAAAAATTATTTTTGTAGTCCGTGCAACCATTCAAGCATCGCGAGGCGTACCTCTTCATCAGAAGGGAACTTCATTCCTCCCACTGCGTCTTTCAGTGGTCCAAACACATGGAAATCAGTTGGGGCAAGGTCTGGTGAGTATGTTTTATGAGGAAGACACTCAAAATGCAGGTCTGTGATTGTTGCAACTGTTGTACGGGCAGTGTGGGGCCTTGCATTGTCGTGTTGCAAAAGGACACCTGCTGACAGCAATCCAGGCCGCAGATGATTTGATTGCAGGCCGCAGATGATTTTTTAGGAGATCTGTGTACGATGCACTGGTGACAGTGGTCCCTCTAGGCATGTAATGCTCCAAAATGACGCCTTTTCTCGTCCCAAAACAGAGTCAGTATAACCTTCCCTGCTGATGGTTCTGTTCGAAACTTCTTCGGATCTGGTGATGTGGAATGGTGCCATTCCTTGCTCGCTCTCTTCGTTTCCGGTTGGTGGCAGTGAACCCAGGTTTCGTCCCCAGTAACGATTCTTGCAAGGAAGCCATCACCCTCTCGTTCAAAGCGCCGAAGAAGTTCTTCACAAACATCGACATGTCGTTCTCTCATATCAGGAGTCAGCTGCTGTGGCACCCATCTTGCAGACACTTTGTGAAACTGGAGCGCATCGTGCACAATGTGGTGTGCTGACCCGTGACTAATCTGTAAACATGCTGCAGTGTCATTCAGTGTCACTCGGTGGTTTTCCTTCACTGTGGTTTCGACTGCTGCAATGTTCTGTGGAGTCACAACTCGTTGTGCCTGACCTGGACGAGGAGCATCTTCCGCTGAAGTCACACCATTCGCGAACTTCCTACTCTGTTCGTAGACTTGCTGCTCTGACAAACACGCATCACCGTACTGAACCTTCATTCGTCGATGAATTTCAATAGGTTTCACTCCTTCACTACGCGAAAACCGAATAACAGGACCCTGTTCTTTCCTGTTGCAAGTCGGTATGTGTGCATCTGCACTATGCTGCCACCTACAGGCCATTCCGCACGCTGTAAGTAGCACGCTTACCAGCTTACGGGATAACGGCCCGAAATTTCCATCTGTTATTACAAATTTAAGGTTTTCATTTGACTCACCCTCATACATCAAATATATTACCCCGATTTCCCGCTTTTCGAGTGCGTTCGCCTTGAGAATGTCGGCTGTCTGAGCACGCTTCACGGCCAGACCGAAACTTTCGTTCGTGCGACATTAACCTGCACTTGTACACTCGTATTTAATCAAACGTCGCTAGTCTGGTATCGGCGGATAAATACTACATTGCAGATCCTGTATCTGTAAGTAGTACGGTGGAATGTTCATCATTCGGAGTTACACACGCAATGCCGTGGCCATAGGCGTTACGAAATACAGGAGAGCTGCGTCGTCGAAACGTACACGAACAGAAGGTACGGAGCTTTCGGAATGCACTTCCTTTATCAAGTTTGTGCGGAAAACACACACACACACACACAGCACAATGTAGTGACACGTGTGTGTGTGTGTGTGAGAGAGAGAGAGAGAGAGAGAGAGAGAGACAGGGGGGGGGGGGGATGCGATGGGATGGGGAGTTGCCCTTGTTAGTAATGCTCGACGCCTAATTGTCTTAACTAGCCAGAGTACAGTATGTAATAATTAACTCTACTCACTGATAAAAGCAACAAAATTGCAGGGGTGGCTTACAACATTGAGCTACGGTATGTAGCGGTTAACTGTGCTGAAATCTTGGAGAAAAAAGAAAAGTTTTGTCCGTAAGTTGTTCCGACGTCAATGTATTTCTGATTAGTGTTCAGCCCGATTATACTAGTAAATTCTATGAGTCGGTGTTTTAATGTTTTCCTCTTCGCATACGACGTCGTTTGCCGTGTATAACCGGCCAGATCTTGTAGCTAATCCTAATGTTCTTTCTGTGCTGAATAATTTTTTTGTTTGGTTGTCTTTAGCTATCAAGACAGGCTTACCAAGTTATGCCACTTAGCTCTTTATACTCCCTTTTTCTTCACTGGGGTTTCATTCCGATCAACCCAGGGGAAGGCGTGGGGGGTTGCGCTGACAGCAGTCAGCCAAGACCACTCATTAAAAAAAAATTTACAGTGAGTCAAAAACGACTTTCTAACTTTGGAATGATCTTAAAATTTATTAAGATTAGCTGAGTAGATCACGTAACTTAGGAGGTACTCAACAGAATTGGGGAGGGGTTTGTGGCACAACTTGACTAGAAGAAGGGATCGGTTGGTAGGACATGTTCTGAGACATCAAGGGATCACCAATTTAGTGCTGGAGGGCAGCGTGGAGGGTAAAAATCGTAGAGGGAGACCAAGAGATGAATACAGTAAGCAGATTCAGAAGGATGCAGGTTGCAGTAGGTACTGGGAGATGAAGAAGCTTGCACAGGATAAAGTAGCATGGAGAGCTGCATCAAACCAGTCTCTGGACTGAAGACCACAACAACAACAACAGCTTAATGAGTCGCTACATGCGTTAGTTTGCAGCAAACAACCTGAGTCAGCTTCGCGTAGTACATGAGTACCCCATTCCGCCACCAGGAGCGCCAGCGTAGTGCACAGTCAAAATGGCTGCTTTCAGCGACGCGGAGCGTGCACGCTGGATTTTGCTTTCATTAAACGAACTCTGCAACAACTTTTCGGCGTAAATTTTGCTCCGAATACTCTAAAGAACCTCCAACCAGGCCTAAAATTTACTCTTGCCAGAAGTTGAGGTTTCCTCCATAATCGCTTCCGAGGTGTAGGTGGACTGCGAGCCAGAGTTGACACCACGGCGTTTCTTTTTCTGCGGTTTCATTGACGACCGCACACGCGCGTGCATGCGTGCGTGCGCGTGCGTGCGTGTGTGTCTGTGTGTGTGTGTGTGTGTGTTTGTTTGTTTTCTTCCCCGACGCCAGTGGATTCCTTTCCCTCGGGTTTAATTAAAGACCGTGTGTATGTTCCTCCCCTACGAAACAATTTACGCGAACTGAAAAATCGCATCTACGATGCCGTTACAAACGTCATGTCCGATTTGCTGTAACGAGCGTGGGACGAAATTGGTTACAGGTGAGGTATTTGCCGCATCACAAATGGTAGTAGCATCAAACCAAAATGATACTTGAGACTTCATGTGAAACTTGATGTTGTTTGCTACACAATGACACATCTATGTGTTCTGCAAGTTATCTCAATAAAGTTCTAGGTTGCAAAATCTTTTTAGATTCACCCAGTATAATAAAATGAGAAAAAATTATGTGGACATATTTCGTTTTTACATTAAAAAGATTAAAGAACGGTAAAATGACGAAAAAATATATACAATATACTGGCGAAATTATTCAATGAAAAAGCACTGGAGCACTGCACTTTGACTTTAAAATCAGAAGGACATGCACAGAGTGGGAAGTACCTGGCGTGACCGAGAGATAGCAGTCGTCGAAAAATACCTCTGGATTAGAACTATATGATCTATCAAGCATATGTTTCAAGTTTGAAGAGGTCAAATTGTTTAGTATTTGTTTGGCAGCCATCGATAGTGAACTTGTGAAAATTGGTTATATGATACAATTTTTTTGGAAGGCCTCAGCGAAACCAATATTAAAGCTGAGCCAGATTCTAATTTTGGAGAGTCTGCTCCTTCGTTGACAATAGTAAAATATTGGGTAGCTGAGGTTGTACGAGCTGCCAAGAGGACAATCGAAGTGGTCGGCCAAATGAGGTGGCGACTTCAGAGATGGTGGAAAAAAAAAAAAACCAAAGTAGTAGGCATTTCAAAGAGTGCAGTACATCGCATATTATTTGAAAATTTGGAAATGAGAAAACTGAGTGCGAGGCTTGTGCCGCGTCTGCTCGTACTCCAGCAAAAACAGTGTCGTGAAGGTGTTTCAATTGAGTGTTTGGCGAAGTTTCGCAGCAACAAAGCTGATTTATTGCGCCGTTTCATAACCAGAAAAAGTTCAAATGGCTCTGAGCACTAAATGAGTCCCCTAGAATTTAGAACTACTTAAACCTAACTAACCTAAGGACATCACACACATCCATGCCAGAGGCAGGATTCGAACCTGCGACCGTAGCGGTCGCGCGGTTCCAGACTGTAGCGCCTAGAACCGCTCGGCCGCTCTGGCCGGCGTTTCATAACCATGGATGAAACATGGGTCCATCATTTCACTCCCGAGACAAAAGAACACTCAAAACAATGGACAAAAATTGCAGAACCGACTCCAAAGAAGGCGAAGACCGTTTCATCTGCAGGCAAGGTCATGGCGTCGGTTTTTTGTGATGGCGCGACTGACAATTTTCAATGACTACCACGAAAATGGGAAAACTATCAATGGTGAGTACTATGGGAACTTATTGCAACGTTTGGGCGAAGAAATCGAGCAAAGACGGCCGCATCTGGCCAAGAAGAAAATGCTGTTTCTTCTGGACAATGCACCAGCTCACAAGTCCGTTTTTGCAATGGCCAAAATTAATGAGTTAAAGTTTGAATTGCTACCCCATGCACTCCATTCGCCAGATTTCGCTCCCTCCGATTATTTTCTGTTCCTAAACTTGAAAAAATGGCTCGGAGGTCGAGGATTTTCTACAAATGAAGACGTGATGTCAGCAGTTAATGGTTATTTAGAACAGATAGTTCTCATAATAAAAAGGGTATCGAACGAATTCAACATCGCTGGGAAAAGAAAAATAAATACATTTTTTCCAAATTTTTGTGTTTTCTTTATTGGGTCGGGTACTTATGGGATCACCATCGTACTGTGGGAGGAGAGAACATGTTGCACGGGGGTTAAGGGGATGTAAGTAAAATGGTAGTGCCTGTTAGTCATGAAAAACTATGAAGATGAGAGGTAGGAGGTGAGGCGGATGGTGGGAATTCAGGCGGTGGGAAAGACGGGGTAAGGAGTTGTGTGGCGCGTGGGTACGACAATTAATACAAGAGGGAGGGGCAAGGATGGGTGGAAGGGTAGAATGAGTGAGGAGTGGGGTAGGTGGGGGTAGCTAGCTGCGTTACGTCACGAACATGGCGGATGCTACGTCCACCGATCAACAGATTACGTCTGCGCCTGCCGCTCAGCTACCACCAGGCGGTAAGCTACGAGGAGGCATCCTCTGTGCTGTTTCTTTATCAAGTGCACACTTGCACGCATTGCTAAGCGTCTCTGTCCAAGTTACCATCACGCAGTCTAATTTCCACTGCTTCCCTAATAACGGAGTCCCAGTAGTTCCACGCGTGGGCCGGAATTCTCACATGTCCAAACATAATAACTGTGCTTATTTAACACGCTTTGACTGGAATACTCTCTTTCAAATTCTGAAGGTGGCAGGGGTATAATACAGGTAGCGAAAGGCTATTTACAATTTGTACAGGAACCAGATGGCAGTTATAAGAGTCAAGGGGCACGAAAGGGAAGCAGTGGTTGGGAAGGGAGTGAGACAGGGTTGTAGCCTCTCCCCGATGCTATTCAATCTGTATATCGAGCAAGCAATAAAGGAAACAAATGAAAAGTTCGGAGTAGGTATTAAAATCCATGGAGAAGAAATAAAAACTTTGAGGTTCGCCGATGACACTGTAATTCTGTCAGAGACAGTAAAGGACTTGCAAGAGCAGTTGAGCGGAATGGACAGTGTCTTGAAAGGAGCATATAAGACGAACGTCAACAAAAGCAAAAGGAGGATAATGGAATGTAGTCGAATTAAGTCGGGTGATGCTGAGGGAATTACATTAGGAAATGAGACGCTTAAAGTAGTAAAGCAGTTCTGCTATTTGGGGAGCAAAATAACTGATGATGGTAGAAGTAGAGAGGATATAAAATGTAGACTGGCAATGGCAAGGAAAGCGTTTCTGAAGAAGAGAAATTTGTTAACATCGAGTATAGATTTAAGTGTCAGGAAGTCGTTTCTGAAAGTATTTGTATGGAGTGTAGCCATGTATTGAAGTGAAACATGGATGATAAATAGTTTGAACAAGAAGAGAATAGAAGCTTTCGAGATGTGGTGCTACAGAAGAATGCTGAAGATTAGATGGGTAGACCACATAACTAATGAGGAGGTATTGAATAGGATTGGGGAGAAGAGAAGTTTGTGGCACAACCTGACTAGAAGAAGGGATCGGTTGGTAGGACATGTTCTGAGGCATCGAGGGATCACCAATTTAGTACTGGAGGGCAGCGTGGAGGGTAAAAATCGTAGAGGGGAGACCAAGAGATGAATACACTAAGCAGATTCAGAAGGATGTAGGCTGCAGTAGGTACTGGGAGATGAAGAAGCTTGCACAGGATGGAGTAGCATGGAGAGCTGCATCAAACCAGTCTCAGGACTGAAGAACACAGCAACAACAACAACAATAGTTCCATCCGTGGCTCTGAGCACTATGGGACTCAACTTTTGTGGTCATTAGTCCCCTAGAACTTAGAACTAGCTAAACCTAACTAACCTAAGGACATCACACACATCGATGCCCGAGGCAGGATTCGAACCTGCGACCGTAGTGGTCGCGCGGTTCCAAACTGCAGTGCCTACAACCTCTCGGCCACCACGGCCGGCAGGGCTGGAATTCTCACATGTCCAAACATAATATTTGTGCTTATTTAACACGCTACAGCAGGCCACTGTTGATTTTTCAAAATTCCCGTGTTGAAGGCTTGCGCGATCTGTTCGTTAAGATCGCACGTGCGTGTGTAGTTTCCCAGCAGTCTGATCAGTACTCGATAAGTGGCAATATCGCTCTGATTATTGTCTGGCTATTTAGCGTGGCTGTGTAGTTTAGTGTCGCTTCAGTATGCCTACAAATAACGAGTACTTCGTTTTACAATTTATAACTATTCAGTGAAATTGAAGACGGAGATGCCACTTAAACCCAAAAAGTATCCAAACCTAAAAATGTCGACATTCGTAGGTTTTTCAGTCAGCATCATTTTCATGCTCGTGATGTACACGCAGAAATCCGTGTGTAGATCGAAGTAACATTCACTGGGATCCCGCTGGCGATTTTGAGTTATTTACTAAACAACTAGAAGCGTTATTAAAGTTTTAAGCTTCTTAACGGAATTTGGTAATAGTGGAGATTTTAATTTCAACTTCTCGATCAGGCTTTGAAACTGTGCGTTGTGGCTCCCAGGGGATTCGCGGAGTTATTTAGTAAAAGTTGGATGATAAATATACATTTTACGATTTCTCCGTTCTTTAAAAGACAATGACTTCGAACTGAGTGAAGAATTCATCCCGTGTTCGATCATTTAATGGAATTCGGTGATTACTTTCTGAAGTTGGTGAACATAATCGGATCAGAGATCCTTACCGCACGGAACTTCCGTCCACATTTACCACTGAAGAGCAATAGTAAATTATTAGTATTTCTTCGGACTCCACATCGAGATCTAAGCTTGTTCGTCAGCAGCGCTTGAGCGCTGGAGCTTGACAATTGGGAATATCCATAAGTTTTGAAACCTTTTGCAGCATTACACTTACGTGAGGTGTACTCTTCGGCAGTGGCAGCCATCAACACGAAATGCAGACTGCGAATGTGTGTGGAGAAACAGATGCGAGTCCCAATTTCCAATAGGAAACTGATGATGATGATGATGAAGCACGCTCTCGTCCTTCCTAATGATTTCATACCACGAATAAAATGCAAATAAAATAAAGTAAAAATAAAAAGTAGATTACAATGTACCATGTCAACAGCTAATAAAGAAGACACTATTCTGTTTGTTTATTCCACACGGGGAGTCACATGTCAAGGAGCCGCAGGTGTTCAGGTGAAGGGAGCTGTGGATCCAATAAGTTTAAGAACCACTGATTTAGAGCATATCTATTGTTGTGTACATAGTTCCGCATAGCCAGCGCGTACACAACTTTCCCACTAGAGCGCGCCCCGCTAAGCACAACAGCGCAGGCGCAGCGCTCGTCCGTCTCCGCACTACGAGATGGCGCTGCCTTAGAGACGGACCAAATTCTGTTTCCGCCAATCCGCATATTAATATGTAACGCAGCCATTTGCTGCTAACGTCGAAACTTTTCTCCTCGCGGATCACACTCGCGCAGTGATACCCGAACGCGCGAGGTATTATAACGAGTGTACAGACCTCCGATTAGTCAGTCTGCATTTGTCTGTACCAGTCTATAGTCAAGTTTCAGTATGCGCCTAATAAGATTGCCATATTCCTGTACACAGCCATGAAGATAAATGAATACACACTTTGTCAAGTATCAGAGATATGTGAGAATAAGATTAACGTCCCAAGACCAAAGGAACTTCAGACTGTCAATTGTAAATAGCATCCAGAACCAAGTTAAGTAGTTTTTAGGCTTGTTATTATTTTAATAAATGTGTGTGAAAATTAATCAAGTTCTGTTTAAAGTTGGTCACCGTCAATCTGCTACTCTGAGCGAGCAAGTGGCATTTCTATCATCTGACCTAACGGCAGAAGATAAACACGCCACAATAAGACCAAGAGACATATTGGTGACAAGTCAAATAATGTGATGTGGTGTGCATACTGTAAGACCTTCGGTACACACACCATCTATTCAACAGCTACACTTGTCACGTATATGCAGTCTAACTCTACATTATACAATTTACAAGGGTTATGAAAGCCAGTACAGTTGCTCCTGGTAGTATTTCTACACACGTACACATCGACATTGCAAAACCATTGCGTAAATAGTTATAATTACATTGCCAAAGGCGAAAGGAGTGATTAGTGAGAGAGAAAAATCCCAAGACTAGGTGGGAGTGGAACCTGAGTCTTTTAGGTCTACAGGTCGCCATATTCCCACTGACCCACATTAAATATAAGGCTAATACATGAAAAGTATCTGAGGGCTTCAAGATGTAATTGTGAAAAACATACCGAAAAGTGGTGCACAACACATGGAAAATGTAAGACGACCTGCATTTTCCACAAAGAGCTTTGCCAGTATAGTAAATTTAAATTTCCGTTTATTTACTTATAATTCTTTTGCAGGTACAGTAAACGTCACATAATGGAACTCAAGTCACTGCTGCTACCATTAAGGCAGTTCAGTTTCTGAACAATAACTTTTCGCCACAGTAACACTAATGCGTAGGGACAAATGACCAAACTAACAACTCTGAACGAAAGATTCGGGTGCTCAATTCTCCCACTGGCTACTAGAGAACGATACGGTAGAGAAACAAACTGGAACTTATTCTTTGAAATCTGTGCCAAACACTTGAGTGTAAATTATAAACATGTGGATACAGAAATAACGTGAAGCTGCAATCAACAGTAATCTTTTTCTGAACAACCCTAGGCTACAATTTAACAAAAACTCGGTGTAACTCGATATTTTTCACATCCACAAACACTGCCAGAGGCGAAACAAGCGGTAAGTGACTGATAAAAACCCCAGCCTGGGATGTAACGCGATACCTCCGTACTTGTGGTCCAGCACCTGATCACTTATAGTTCTGGGACAGTGTCTTAAATTCCAGCTTTTCCTTTGCGACAATGTGCTCTTCTGCAATACACCGCCCAGATATTCGTGCATACATGGGCCACTGCAGACGGATAACGATTTCCGGTACGGATATCAAACTTTATAGGAATGATGGTCAGACTGTGTGCTGCAAGATTTGCTTTGTTAGTAGTGATACGCCGTTGTGCGCCATACTTGCATGGCGACATAGGGTTGAAAAACAAGCATCAGTTTTCATTTATAGTTGCAGTCAGTCAACACGGGTCTGGACAAGGTGAGCAGGCTTTACTGGTAAGCTCTTCGCGAGTATCGACTCATTAGAGACTCTTTCGGCACGGGGATTTGATCCGGAAGTTCGAATTAACTGGCGATTTGGGTTTTGCTCTGGGAGAGGTCGACAGCCAACTGCGCCGGCTGAGAATGCTGTACGCAATCTTTAAGCTGTGTCACATGAGCGGAACATTCCGTTGTCTGCCGCTCGAAAAGTGCTGCGAACAATTGTGGCATGGTATCTTTACGAATGTCGGACATTTGCCACACTTGCCCCTTCGCCAGGTAGCGATCCCTCAGCTAAGGGACGCCCTTCCTCGCACTACTTCTGTCCGGTTTCATACCGCCGTCTCCATATCTTACTCGATACAACCAGTACGTAAGGGACCTTCTTCTTCTTCTTCTTCGACATCTTGGTCAAATACAAAGCTTCTTTTCCGAAATGGAAATATTTTTAACTTTTGGGAAACGAAAGCAATACCGACGATTGTGTCAGTGTGTAATTAGTTCTGCCAAGTATAAATGTAGATCCCTCTGTCTGTACGGTAGCTTCCTTTCACGCTTACTGATTGCGATAGAAACAGTCCATCGCCACGGGAGCAACAAGAAAGGAACGATGTAAAGAGAATGCGAATGTACGCTAATCATTTCTTTTTGATCGCTGCATTTGTGCCTACTTTAATTACTACAACCGCATGTCCAAAAGACAACAAGGAAAGAAGAAATGGAAATGTGAATGTTTGAAAAGAAGAACGACATACTCGATATTAATTTACTTTCGAAAATCCGATATCCCTTGCGGCGAAACATTAGTTACTAAAGTGTAGCGGGACAATGTTCAAAACATGACTGAAAATACGTTCACTAAATAGAGATAAGAACATCTATGAGTGACATGTCATGTAAAGTCGACGTACAATTTTAAAATGTTGGAAATAAGGAAATGAAGTAATACAGAATGCTATGCTTGTAACGTACGTTGTTGATCTACATTGTTTAGCTCTAGTATTTACAGGGTGACAGAAAAAGCAGTCTAGGTTTTGGAGGGAAAAGCCGTAATTGTAATGATCTCCACTACGACAGAAAGAAGAAGCACAACTTAAGGAAAAATAATGTTCAGACCCTATTGTAGATAGAAAACAACTTCCATAATTGTTCTAAATGCTTTTTATAAAATTATTTTGAACAATTAGTTCACGAGGCCATTCAAATTGTAAATGGTTACGAAAACACACTTCACCTCTTAGCCACAAATAATCCTGACCATCACGACGGGTACCGGAATTAGTGAACACACACTCGTAGCGAGGCTCAATTCCATAACAAAGAAATTCACCAAAACTAAACGCGAAATATATCTATTTATAAAAGCAGCTAAAAATTCGGTTGACGTCTTTCTAAGAGACAGTCTCCAATCCTTCTTAACTTAGACGAGCGCAAAATCTCAAAGACTGGCGAAGTTTTACTGTGGCTCGAAATTTGGTACGGATTTCAATGCGAGATGTATTTAATAGTTTCCACAACGAAACTCTCTCTAGAAATGTGGCGAAAAATCCGTAGAGATTCTGGTCCTATGTTAAGAAAAGCAGCGGGAAGGCTCAGTAAGCGATGAGGAGGAGGAGGGGGAGACAAGGGATTCAACCCTTCGGAGCAGGTAAAACCGTGGCAAATGTCCGCCGTGGCATCTTTACTGCGGTTTCAGGCCTTTGTGGATGCAGGTGGCCGTTACATTGTGTTTGTAACGCAGAACGTAAACATGGTATGCAATTAACAAATGTCACCCTCCAATGTGTAAATTAAACTGTGTTTCCTTTCAATTGTTTATTCGTTACTACTCTTACGCATGTTCCTATAAATGTTTCCACAAAGTTTCACTAGCCTACGATGATTAGTTTTCGGTGGCGGCCCTCTCAAGTAGCGATGTTGTAGTTGTTGTGGTCTTCAGTCCTGAGACTGGTTTGATGCAGCTCTCCATGCTACTCTATCCTGTGCAAGCTTCTTCATCTCCCAGTACTTATTGCAACCCACGTCCTTCTGAATCTGCTTACTGTATTCATCTCTCGGTCTCCCTCTACGATTTTTACCCTCCACGCTGCCATCCAATGCTAAATTTGTGATCCCTTGATGCCTCAGAACATGTCCTACTAATCGGTCCCTTCTTTTTGTCAAGTTGTGCCACATACTCCTCTTCTCCCCAATCCTATTCAATACCTCCTCATTAGTTATGTGGTCTACCCATCTAATCTTCAGCATTCTTCTGTAGCAACACATCTCGAAAGCTTCTATTCTCTTCTTGTTCAAACTATTTATCATCCATGTTTCACTTCCATACATGGCTGTACTCTTTACAAATACTTTCAGAAACGACTTCCTGACAAATCTATACTCGATGTTAACAAATTTCTCTTCTTCAGAAACGCTTTCCTTGCCATTGCCAGTCTACATTTTATATCTTCTCTACTTCGACCATCATCAGTTATTTTGCTCCCCAAATAGCAAAACTCCTTTACTACTTTAAGTGTCTCATTTCCTAATCTAATTCCCTCAGCATCACCCGACTTAATTCGACCACATTCCATTATCCTCGTTTTGCTTTTGTTGATGCTCATCCTATATCCTCCTTTCAAGACACTGTCCATTCCGTTCAACTGCTCTTCCAGGTCCTTTGTTGTTTCTGACAGAACTACAATGTCATCGGCGAACCTCAAAGTTTTTATTTCTTCTCCATGGATTTTAATACCTACTCCGAATTTTTCTGTTGTTTCCTTTACTGCTTGCTCAATATACAGATTGAATAACATCGGGGAGAGGCTACAACCCTGTCTCACTCCCTTCCCAACCACCGCTTCTCTTTCATGCCCCTCGACTCTTACAACTGCCATCTGGTTTCTGTACAAATTGTAAATAGCCTTTCGCTGCCTGTATTTTACCCCTGCCACCTTCAGAACTCGAAAGAGAGTATTCCAGTCAACATTGTCAAAAGCTTTCTCTAAGTCTACAAATGCTAGAAACGTAGTTTTGGCTTTCCTTAATCTTTCTTCTAAGATAAGTCGTAAGGTCAGTATTGCCTCACGTGTTCCAATATTTCTACGGAATCCAAACTGATCTTCCCCGAGGTCGGCTTCTACCAGTTTTTCCATTCGTCTGTAAAGAATTCGCATTAGTATTTTGCAGCTTTGACTTATTAAAGTAGCGATAGTTTAATTATAATCACAGCGTATAATGCATACGTGATGCCCTATGACTCACATCGTACAGTTCTTTGGATGTGAGTAGGTATTCCAGGCTGGTTCGATTACACACATTGAATGTACTGCGTTCTCAGACGTCTTGTTCGTAATGGCCAGCCAAACAACAGTCGATATTAATAACCAGCGAAACAACAGTCGATATCGCTCACGTGTGATGTCGAATCGGGTGACCGAATTCTGGCGATACGTCACCAGTGGTTTATCGCTCTTTTGTTCTGAGAGCGAGGAGACAACCAATAGCCCGTGTTTATAATTCGGAAGAAACAAAATTGTGGCGCAGCAGAAGCTGCAAACACAGGACGACGAGAACAGCCCGCAGAATTCGGCCGCGGTGGAGACGCCGGCTTCTCGAAGCTTCTCTTACGTGGCCAGCCCGCTACTCCGCAATGGCGGCGGACGCGCCGATGCCTGCACTGGGAATCCGCGGAGCTGGAGACAGAGGCAGCAGTTGCGTGCCTACAATGCGCTTCACAATCGCGCAAAGACGCTATAAAATCCGAAAAAAATGGCACGGGGCAGATGAACAATGAAAACGGGGAAGTTATGTTGTTTTAAATACTACTTCACCTTGGCTATTTCCGTTTCGAAGTTGCTCTGAACCACTTTTCACGTCATATAAACTCGTCATGGTTTTGCATAAAGAATTTTCTTAAACTCCAAAGACGAGTTACTACCTTTACACGTTAAAACTCAGTATGTGACTGACTTGAGGCGAGCTATGACTACCGCAAAGAAAAAGTTACGAACATGGAAAATGCTGCTCAGAGAGCTCGATTACAATAGAAACTACACTTTCATGATACGATTTACCGTGCCAGTTAATGAAGTATCCGAACTAACGCCCTATATGAGTCCTGAACATTTGTTACGCCTGCCTTAATTTTAACACTGACCAGAACTTTTGTGTCTCTCAATCATCCATGCATGTAGACTCATTACACGAATGCCTTAATGCTAGACTATGAACACAACACATCACCCTCAATGACCATATGCTGTTTTGGTCAACCTGCAAATCTTTTTCTTCTCGTTACATGTTGAGAAGCTTTGCACACATTTCTGAACGCAATCCCCTTAAATCCGTTTTCAATGATTCCTACTATTCATTATCATTACGTAAAAAAAGGAATACCAGTAAAAACCTTACTCAATTTTTCCTGACCATATCAACCCTCTTCCTTCTTACTTACTGTAATGGACTTCCACTATTTTTTCCCTCTCTACACAGTTCCCACTGATTTTTCGATCCTTACTAGTGTATCATCTCTCGCTTTACCTCCCTTACATTTTTCGGATCTTATAATTTGAAACGTTTTTGTGTTGCGAAATACCGCAATTTGGAGATTTGTTCCTTGTATCTTCTTACATTTTTATGGGTCGAGAAGGTGGGAGAGTTTTTGGACGGGTGCACGTACTACCGTTACCAATAAGGATTTAATTTTAATATCTTTCTTGCGTTTCCTCAGATACACTAACCAAAATATTTGACACCCCTCCACTACCTTAAATCAAGCAACCTTCGAAAGATAATACAAGAAAATTGTATAGAAAGAAAAGAAATGTACAGTAGATATGAACTCTTATCTGGAACGCGTAAATTAAATGGTTAAATTTTTGAAAAGGACAGAAATTCGTGAATGTCTGACAAACCACTCTAAAAAAAGGTGCGGATTGTGTCGTAATTTTGCTCTAATCCTAATGCACTAATTATCTGCCGAATTTACAATAATTACTTTAGAAATAAATAATTAGGGTGTAATGTGCATACCTTTGGTGCGTGCAATCAGAATGCAAAATACCAGCACATATGACAGGAGTAGTCACTTACCACTTGTTTCGCCTCTGGCAATGTTTGTGGATGCGAAAAATATCCAGCCATTTAATGCGATTGCGTTACCAGTTACTGCCCTACTGGAATCTTAACGATATGTTATGCCTTTCCATCTATGAATCAAGGGAATGAATATAACCAATAACAACTGTTACAACAACTGGTGGTCTTACATAAAGCTCTGTTGTTTGTCTTTACACATTTCAGACAGAGAAACGAGACTAAAGATACAAATCAAATACACTGACAGACATAAATTGCTACAAAGAGTGAGTGAATTCTATTTGCTGATATCAGCAAAATGATATTATTCTAGGGTGGTACATGCTAACTGGAAACATGCAAAGCCAATGGTGGACTTTGCTTAAGTTACTCTAAATTTATGTGAAACTGCAGTGAGATTGTGACCATTACAGTCAACAGTTATGAATAAACACAAATCACCAATAACATGCAAGTAGTAGTAGTAGTAGTAGTGTGTGTGTGTGTGTGTGTGTGTGTGTGTGTGTGTGTACACACACACACAGTAAAAGCAAAAGAAATAACTTCCCCCCCCCCCTGGGGATGACCACTTCATATATAGAGATGTAGTGCTTAACAGCATGTTAAACCTAACATCTGTTCTCTCTAGGAAAGACTAGTCCAGACTGTAGAATCCGAATACCAACAAAATTGAAGTTAGTGATATGTAAACAAAAAAACTTGTGGTAGTGTTTGAAGCTAAAGAAGATTCTTCATGCTTTCCATTACCATTTGGCTCCTTATAAACCACATGAACACAGTTTGGTACCAACGGTTTGATTATTCACTTCTTATGATATACTGCCAACATTGACTTCAGTACACATATCGAATTGAAGAAGTAACAACACTGCCTTCATCGAGTGGTGCACACACACACACACACACACACACACACACACACACACACACACACACACACTTTTCAAACTCTAGTCTTCTTGTAACTGTATACCGATATCGACATTCCAAAATAATACACCTACATATAGCATCTACTCAAATCACCTCATCCCGATTACTTACCATTCTTATGACACCTATTTCTGACTCAAATTATTTCATTGCAGCAAAACCAATTGTACTTCGATGTGATCATGGCAATGTCAATGTCAATAGTGCAACAGACAAATGTACTAACCATAGTAATAATATGTTCCACAGGAGTATAATGGTCATATATTTTTATATAGTTCACATTTCCCTTCAAAAAGAAAAATGGTCCTTATACAGTTCACATTACTCTTAAAAAGTCCCCCTAATTGTGCAGTCGAGTTATTAAAAGGAGGAATAAATCAAAGAGCGTGTTTACACAAATTACAAAAATCCCAGATGCAGGATTTCATCGAGTAATTTTAGCAGCTCCAGTTAGGTAATACGTGCATAATGTGTGAAACAGCAGGGCGTGTTTAGACAAATTAAAAAATTCCCAATTGCAGGATTTCATCGATTAGTTTTGGCAGTTTCAATTAAGTTATACGTGCATACTGAGTGAAACATCACTATGAATAATGTCAGATTCTTTTGTGGTTAGGTTGATGCTGAGAGGGCAAACGGCTTCTGTCGATCTGTAACGCAAGGGAGAGATGTAGTCTGTAGAACTGCATGGCCCATACTAAAATAATAGCAATTACTCCTAATTTATTTTCGAACAAAGCAACAGCAATTAAAATATGCATACTTTTAAAACAAAATGAATGTAAAACTATTCCAACTATCGTTCTCATTAGCAAATATGAATTACAGTGTAGGCATTTCCAGGCAGGCGTCATTACATATCTGAAGAACATCTCCAGCTCCTCCGTGAACTCTGGCAGAATCTTTGTTTTCGGCCATAATTGCCCCAAAACCAGACACTATTCGGGTATCCAGCCAACGGATTCAGATCAGAATGGTTAATGCATATCCTTGAAACGCAAGACGGGCCTATAACATTCATCTCTGATGTTTATAACTTACCAACTTCTTGCGATCGGCTGTGCAGAGGTTTTTAATCCGTGCCACCACCACCAGGGATGCAGAGCTCGTAGGTACCAACACTAACACACTTGATTATCACAAATCATTGCGTTGCTCGTTTCAAAAATCACACACAAATTCCGATTTCAGTCCAAGAAGTGTTCACAGATAGCGCATAAACGAATAACACACGCGCACTAGGAATGAGTAGGATTTTGATGGCTTTTCTCCCTTTACTCTAGATATCCAAAGCTTTCACTACCTTACGCTCAGGCGAGAAACGGGAACTGGCCAGCAGAGCTCGCGATATGTCGGTGCTCACTTGTCGTTGCATACTGCCAACAACGAAATATTTAAACCTGTTTTAAATTTTATATTTCCGGCGCACAGTGAGACAGCGAAGTCTTTTTAAGAAAAGACATACAAAACCTTTTGTTACCCAATTGATCTGATTCTGTTTCGACCGAAATATCATATGGAAAATACCACAGGAATTAGAATTGATGTTGTCAGCTATGGCTTCCCGGCGTGCAGTGTAAGATTTTCTACAGAAAACAATTCCATAGGCTGAGGTTTGACAACACATCAGATTAATGTAACGGTAGTTAAGAAGGTTGTTGTTACTGTAAAGAGTGTTATAGAAACACATACAAATAGGTTAATAATCGCCGGAGAAATTGACTTCAAAGAACGCTTCTCTCGTAAGTAAGATGTGACTGCATGCTATTCGATGTAAGCGTTCAAACCAGTGCACGTTCCTTTGATGTGTATCGGTTGTGATAAGGACAAGTGAAAGGTGCTGAGGTGCCATTAATACTATTGTCCAATAGTATAATGTAATACTTTCGTTTTCCTTGTAGCGTCTGGTGGTCGATGCCAATTAAGCATTGCTAAACATATTATGACAGTTCGCCACGTAACGCCGACAAATTAGTACTTACGTAGGCAATTTGTATCACGTATTTAATCTGACCCTTTCATCTGCGTTATCGTGTTGCAAGAAATGTGATATAGAGATATTTTAATGTTCTTAAATGTAGTTGTGCAGTGTTTGAGGATGACGACCGAAGTTTTGTGCTGGCATTACTTCAGGTGAGTTCTCCAGGAGGTGAACTTCCTATTACCCTGCCGGCAGCACTGAAGGTCGGTAACAAGTTGACGTTTCGAAATCCTGCAAGAAGTGAAAGTGCAGCAGCTCTTTGCTGCTGTGTAATTACTTCGTTGCAGAACACCTGACGAAATAGCGGTGCGGTGTTAGGAGTGCGGGCGCTGTCAACACTGTACTTCATCAATAGCGCATCTTTCACGAAGAGTCAGATACATTATTGACGATTCTTTTGTGAAATTGAATTTATACGCGTATGTAATATTTTGTATCCTTTTCCAAAAAACAGTAAATGTCATCTACATCTCGTGTTTTATATAATATTTATTATTAATTTTGCGAACAGATTAATGCCATGGAGTAGTAGCAGACGTAGAGCAAATATGATTTCAGTTTGTTTGAAGTTAATTTTATTCTCTGTTAGAGTCTTCTTTCCTCTCTGGATGTGGGGGCAACGATTTTTGTGGCAGAATACCTCACTGCTGTCTGTGACAAACTAAGGCTGAGTGATGGATAGTCTAAATAATTTCTCTGTTTAGTATTAGACCTATATTTATGCAAATTACCTTTTTTTCAAATTACAGTTGATTGATGATGACAGACATGATAATTAAGTAAATGTACTGTTTTGCTATTGTATGTATAACCAACTGTTAGGAGTGGTCTACAAGATGTTGGGGCTGCACACAATTCATTCTCCTTACGCATTCCATACTCCTGTGCAAGAAACACTTACACCCTCAGTGAAGAGTCTTCCCAGATTGACACTAAACCACATTACTGAGTGAAAATAGAAAAAGTAAGCCATTTTTTTTACATTTTCCTTTCCAAATCAAGCTTTATGTTTGATGCAGTAGTTACAGAACTTAGATATCGGAGAAGGTCTATAATATGTCTTCCAGTTAAGGTTCTTCCCAGTATAAATCTGTACGTATTTACAATGGTCTGTCATTTTTTAATTTACCCACGTGCACTATTTCCAATAGTGTTGCCAGGCCAAGAGCAGAACTGCATATATTGTGTTTTATCTATGAATACTGTATCGCCTATGATAGTTCGGTTAAGAGTTGACAAAGCTAACAAATATGAATGCAAGATGGAACTTGTGGTAACACATTGATCTGTAGTGTAGCTTGATGTCTACATTCATGCCATATTTAAGACACTTTTTGTTGTAAAAACTGGCACTGCAAGGTAAATTCAGAAGATGTATATTAAATAGTGGACATGTCCTTGAATATATTCTCATGCAAAATGTCTACATATGTTGTCATATGAAAAAAAGTAATTTGGTTCCACATGAACTTTCACTAAAGTTAAATATCTTGTCACCTTTTGGGTTGAAGGAAAAATCATATGCTGACTGACTATTATAATATAGAATGTTTTCTTGGATTTACATTGAGTATGTATCAAGGAGAAATAGTAGGAGCCTGATTTTAGTGATACTGATGTTGCACCATCGGAACCAAAGATAATAAATAGGTGAAAGTATACAATTTTTTCCTGTAGTAATGTATTTGTGAATGAAACTGTTTGAAAATGAGGAGCAGATTTTTGATTCACCTATTTTTCAAATGATAGATGTAGGCACTGTTTTAAGGTATTTTTCCCCCCAATCAGTTCACACTGGTGTTACGAAAGCATACACACACAAACCATAGATACAATATATTTATTTTATGTAGTAAGTGCTTTCTTCTAAGTGATAAGTTACTCATAAATATTATGCTACTAATCAGTGATAATGTGTGAAATGAGTTAACCTAATCTTTCCAGTTTTTTCATTACTGTAGTTATAGCAGAAGCTGCTCATCCTCAGGTTGGAAATCAGCCCTCAAAAATCTGGCACATTAATTCGAAATACATTTGCTGCTGCGAATATCTCGGCATCATCTGTGCGGCACAGATGTACAACTGTGCTCGCATGCCGGACTGACCCGAACTTCCATCTCTCCCACTGTCTGCATCCCGTATGTATGATATTGTGCCCACCTTGGCATATAATATTTGCTTGCACGTCTGAAAGAACAGACATGAATGGTGATCAGCAGCCTTCTGGATTTCCAGACGAATGTAGAGGACTGTGCTATGGGATGTAGACAGTGTGACATGTGGAAGTTTGGGTTGGCCTGTGAGGCGTGCATAGGTAGGCAAAGAGGTTAAGGCTAACACTCGTGATAAGTGGGAAATCCGGGTTCGAGTCCTGGTCCGGGACAGATTTTGAGGTGTCACTAATAGGTGGTGTATCTGTACCTAACATAGGTTATGCCATGATATTTGCAGTTACCAGATTTATTTCACAGTAATGTCCAATGGCTCTCAGTCGTCATTAATGTCTGTTCATCCAGACAGCCAACTGAACGTTAATCTGAATTCATTGAGTCTTGAAACATTACTGTGCATATCATTGAAGTTATGCTGAACTTAACTGTATTACTTGAAAAGTTTTGGTCAGTTTGTTTTCAGATAAGCAACAATATTTCTGCTACCTGTGTGAATTGAATTGAACTGAATTGAATTTTATTACAGTAAAGGTAGATAGCTGGTTAAACATTGTGAGACATTCATTCTGATTTCTTGTTGTGCTGATGTAATTTACTTCTTTAAATTACCTGATGTATTGTCAGGGCTGGCTAGAAAACATTTTTCGAAACAAGCAACATTTAATTTTGACACTCCCGCCTCCATTTTTCCATACACACGATACATCATTTGACACCCTGTCCCCCTTTCCCCTTTCTCTCCCTGCCACATAAATTAGTTGCTGTTCCTTAGGCTCTAAATCTAGGGAGCAAATTATTATACACTCCATGTACAAAGTTAGTGCTAGGGGCACCTCTGCCATCCCTCTCGGCTCGGTGGCCCGAGCAGCCCCTCGTGTCACCGGCTCTGTTAACTGTAGCATTCTCCATCCTTTTCTTTAGCTAATGTGCCTCACGCGTCATAAAAGAGTCTGTTTCCTTGCAGAATGTTAACTTTCACATAGTGAAATGAAATGATTGTATGGCATTTATTGGCTGGGATATCCCCTTCGGGGTTCAGCCGCCGTATTGCAAGTTTTTTTTAGTTGACACCACTTCAGTGACTTGTGTGTCAGTGATGATGAAAACGATGATGGACACATGACACCCAGTCCCCTGCCGGAATCGAACCCGGCCCCCCTTGCGTGGTAGGCTGTAATGCTACCCCTGTGCTACGGAGGTGGACTAGCTTTCACGTAATGTAGTATCGTGCTCAAAGTTTTGAAACAAAATATTGAGGCTGAAGTTACAGGTACTTTGGTCATTTGAGAAATTTATTTTGTTGCTAATGAATTTGCAAATAGACATCTACATCTTTACTCTGCAGACTTTTGTATAATTCTCAGTAGAGGATGCTTCTTCTCTTACATCTTATAAGGTCTGCTCCTCGTTCCACTCAAGTATGTGTGCGCTGTAATTAACCTCGTCGTGTCTTCAGTCCCTGTACAAGTGTGACATGGGGGAGGAGGGAGGGCCATATTATGAGTGGCAGTCAGATAAAAACCGAACACCCACGACAGTGGCACCGTGGAATAGTTCTGTGAAAAAGTAATTACCACACGTGTTAAGACATTTACCCCAGGAGATGAGACAATCAATTCCTGTTTTGTAGAACACGGCTGGCTGCCAATGTATCCACAACTGCACCCGCTCTTGCGCTTCCTCATCTGACTGAAACCGATGTCCGTGTATGTCTTTCTCTGTCACCAAAGGAGTTCTAATCACGTGGTTAAAGATACGAGCTGTACAGAGGATGTTACGGTGTTTCCCGACAAAATAACTGAAGTGTAGTGTTCGTCCAGTCTGCAGTGTGAGACCGGGTGCTCTCGCACAACAGTGCAATTACCTCAGAAAGCTTGAGGGCAGAGGGCAAAGCCGATAGTGGAAATATACTGCATCTCCCCTGCCAGTGAAATCCAGAGCTGTTCACGCGTACTCCGGTAAGGTCACGATGACCTCCTTTGACTTGCGGGGGGCCCTCTCACTTGGCGAGTTTCACAGTCAGTTTACAGCACTGTGAAGACAACTTGCAGAAAATGCGATGCCTGTGGAGTCGAAATGCCCAGGAATGCTGTCGGGCCAAATCGTCTTGTTACACGAAATCGCCCACCCCCACACTGCCGAAGAGAGTGCGTCGGCGATTTGGTTGGGAAACACTGCAGCATGTTCTGTACAGTGTGGATCTTTCACCATGTGATTTTCACACCGTTGGCAACCTGAAGACATATGTGTGGACGTCTGTCTAAGTAGGACGCGAATGTGCAGGAGTGAGTGCAATTGTGGATCTGTCGGCGGCCGACGGTGTTCTGCGGAACGGGAATTGATTGTCTCGTCTCCCCGTGGGATAAATATTGTAACGTGTGTGGTGATTACCATTGAACGGATCCATTCCTTGGTCCAGTTGTGACAGTGTTTGATTTTCATTTGACTGCCCTTTCGCATATCCCCAGATTTCTTACTTAATACTGGTTCTTCAGACATTGTGAGTAGGCTTTCGTGGGATATTAAAAATCTATCTTCAGAAGCCTGCCAGTTAAAGTTTTATCGGCATTTCACTGACGCAGTCCTGTGGGTCAAACAAACCTGTGATCATTCTTGTTGCCCTTTTCTGGATATGTTCAGTATACCATGTTAGTTCTGTTTTCGTATAGGTCCCACACACTTGAGCAGTAATCTAGGATGGGTCGAATAAGCGTTTAATTAGCTCTCTCTTTTATGCACTGAGTACATTTTCCCAGTATCTTGCCAATGGTATTACAGCGTATTTCCTTACGAGACACTAGACAACTACCTTGGTTGTGAGAAAAAGCATGGCATATTGATGTGAGTTACTGTTGCATCATCCTAAATCAGGCAGAGACCTTGTAAGATGTTAATCTGTCAATTCTAAATTGCTGATAACATTATATTACTGATTGTTAAGCTATACCTGTGTACAACTGAGTAAATGCAATTTGTGTTTTACCATACACATTTCACATCAGTTTATTGGAGTATTTTAACTGGTGTGGAGCAATCACTTTCATCTTACATATCCTACCATAGTTCTCTTAAGCTGCAAACAGTTCTTGGGCCAGGTACTACGTTGCTAACTTATGTGTTTATCCATCTTCTAACATTGAGCAAATAATTGATGTCATCATGCTTTGAACAAAGTGCAGAGCATATCTGCATGATAAGATGTGTATACTATGAATATATTGATATAAATATATCCAACATAAGTAATGACCATGAAATGTAAATGCATAGTACAGTATCAGACCATAAAAACAAAGAAAACACATTAATAGTGTTAACTATTGGTAGTGTGTAAAATAATTTTATCCTTACACAGGGTGTTTCACAAATTCTGCTACCATCTTCTAGGGTTTGTAGAAGGGCTTAAAGTTTTGGTAAGGAACCCACGTCCAGAAATGTACTGTTTCAATGTAAATTAAGTCGAAGAATGGATCACTTTCAAATCTCCTGCACAAATCATATTGGAGGAACCTCCTTAGTATACAGTCACTGTAAAGGAACTTCTAAATAGACAGAAATTACTGCATAATAAGTGTAAGACAAAGTGTATGACTGTAGATAGATGCTTAATGAAACACACATGGCTGTCAAAGAGCAATGTGTGATGCCTTCAATGACTACCGTAGCAGAATATTTTCCAATCATCTTTCACAAAATCCAAAGAATTTCTGGTCATATGTAAAGGCTGTAGTGGCACCAAAGTTAGTGTGCACTCTCTAGCAAATGAGACAGTAACTGAACTTGAGGTTAGCAAACCAAAAGCTGAGAAGCTTAACTCTGTTTTCAAATATTCCTTTACAAAAGAAAATCCAAGAGAACTGTTCATCCTCATGCCACTGAAAAAATGAATGAAATAAGTATTAGTGTCAGTGGTGTTGAGAAACAGCTGAAATCATTAAAATCAAACAAATCTCTAGCATCCGATAGAATCCCAGTCAGATTCTGTACTGAATTTGTGGCTGAGTTAGCCCCCCTTCTAACTATATCTATTGTAGATCTCTCGAACGAAAAACTGTGCCCAGTTCCTGGAAAAAAGCACATGTCACAGCCGTCTACAAGAAGGGTTGCAGAAGTGATCCACAAAAGTGCTACCCAATATCCTTGACATAGATTGGTTGCAGAATCTTAGAACATATTCTGAGCTTAAACATTATGAGGTATCTTGAACAGAATGACCTCCTGAATGCCAACTAACATGGAGTCAGAAAACATCTATCATGTGGAACTTGTCTGACATGACGTACTGAAAGCTTTGGCTCAAGGCAACCAGATAGATGCAGTATTTCTTGAATTCCGAAAAGCATTTGACTCATTACTGCACCTACCCTTAGTGTCAAAAGTACAATCATATGGGGGTATCGAGTGAAATTTGTGACTGTATTGAGGACTTTCTGGTAGGGAGGACACAGCGTGTTATCTTGGGTGAAGAGGCATTGTCAGATGTAGAAGTAACTTCGGGTGTGCCCCAGGGAAGTGCGTTGAGATCTTTGCTGTTCATGTTGTATATTGATGATCTTGGAGACAATATCAATAGTAGCATCAGGCTTTTTGCACGTGATGCAGTTATCTATAATGAACTACTATCTGAAAGAAGCTGCAGAAGTATTCAGTCAGGTCTTGATAAGATTGGTGGAAAGATTGGAAACTTGCATTAAATGTTCAGAGGTGTAAAATTGTGCATTTCCCAAAATGAAAAAAGTTAGTATCATATGTCTGTAATTTCAATGAGTCACTGCTGGAATTGAGCAAGTCGTACAAATAACCTATCGAAATCCCTTGAACAAATAAATTCTGCCCTGTAGTTTAAAGAAAGTACAGGTTACACTCTTCTACAAAAATGGTAGTAGAAGCAATCAGCAGAATTACCGCCCAATAGCCTGGACATCGATTTGTTGTAGAATCTTATGACATATTAGGAGCTCAAACATAATGACATAACACGAACAGGATGACCTCCTCAATGCCAATGAGCACGGATTTCAAAAACATTGATCATATGAAACCAAACTTGCACTTTTCGCATGTGACATACTAAAATCTTTGGAGCAAGGCAATCACCTAAATGCAGTATTTCTTGATTTCTGAAAAGCACTTGACTCACTACCTAAGTTATTGTCAAAAGTACGATCATATGGGGCATCAAGTGAAATTAGTGACTGGATTAGGACTTTTTGGTAAGGAAGACACAGCATGTTATCTTGGGTGAAGTCATTGTCAGATGTAGAAGTAACTTTGGGTGTGCTCCAGGGAAGTGGTTGGCTGTTCATGTTGGATGTTAATGACCTTGCAAACCCTGACCTGCAGTTCTGGGTGACTTTCCAGAAATCACCCCTTTTCGTAGACCTCTCCAGTCCTTTTCCTTCACCCCTCTTCCTTCCCCTTCAGCTCTTCTGCTTGAAGGAGCCACTGGCTCTGAAAGCTTGCCTAGTTATAACCTTTTATGTGTATGTTCTGCCGCTGCTTGGTGAGTAGATTTCTTATGCATCCAATTAAATTTTTTAGACCGTGTGAACAGTAACATCGGGCTTTTTTCGGGTGATGCAGTTAATCATAATGAAGTACTATCTAAAAGAAGCTGCATAAATATTCAGTCACATCTCTATAAGATTTCAAAGTGATGCAGAGATTGACAACTTGCTTTAATTGTTAAGAAATATAAAATTGTGTACTACAAACAACAAAATAAGTAGTATCCTATACCTATAATATCAATTAGTGACTTTTGGAATTGGCCAACTCATACAAATACCTGGGTGTAATGCTTTGTAGGGATATGAAATGGAGTGCACATATAGGCTCAGTAGTTGGTAAAGCAGGTGGTAGGCTTGGGTTTACTAGTAGAATACCGGGGAAGTGCAATCAGTCTACAAATGAAATTGCTTACAAAGCACTCTTGCGACCGTTTCTAGAATCTTGTTCAAGTGTGTGCGACCTTTACCAAATGGGTCAAACGGGGGATTTTGAAAGTATACAGAGAAGGACAGCACAAATGGTCACAGGTGTGTTTAATCTGTGGGAGAGTGTCACAGAGATACTGAAAGAACTGAATTGGAAGAATCTTGAAGATAGATGTAAAGTGTATTAACAAAGTTTCAAGAACTGGCTTTAAATGATGACTCCAGAAATAGTCAAACAATGGAAAATCCAGGATGGAATGTAACAATACCAGAGAAAGTTGCTACTCCACTATATAGGGGAGATGCTGAGTCGCGTTAGGCACAACAAAAAGTTTCACAAAATTAAAGCTTTCGGCCATTAAGGCCTTTGTCAGCAGTACACACACACACACACACACACACACACACACACACACACACACACACAGAAACGCAACTTGCACACACATCTGCAGTCTCAGAGAGCTGAAACTGCACTGCGAACAGCAGCACTAGTGCATGATGGGAGTGGTGACTGGGTGGGGGTAAGGAGGAGGCTGGGGCGGGGAGGGGGAGGGATAGTATGGTGGGGGTGGCAGACAGTGAAGTGTTGCAGTTTAGACGGAGGGCAGGAGAGAAGCTGCGGATGGGGGAGGGGGTAAGTAGCGGATAGGAGAGAAGTAAAAATAAAAGGAATTAAAAGACTGGGTGTGGCGGTGAAAAGACGGCTGTGTAGTGCTGGAATGGGAACAGGGAGGGGGCTGGATGGGTAAGGACAGTGACTAATGAAGGTCGAGGCCAGGAGGGTTACGGAAATGTAGGATGTATTGCGGGGAAAGTTCCCACCTGCGCAATTCAGAAAAGCTGGTGTTGGTGGGAAGGATCTGTACACCACAGGCTGTGAAGCAGTCATTGAGGTGAGGGGTACCGTGTTTGGCAGCGTGTTCCGCAACAGGGTGGTCCTCTTGTTTCTCGGCCACAGTTTGTCAGTAGTCATTCGTGCAGACAGACAACTTGTTGGTTGTCATGCCTACATAGATTGCAGCTCAGTGGTTGCAGCTTAGCTTGTAAGGCACATGACTGGTTTCACAGGTAGCCCTGCCTTTGATGTGGTAGGTAATGTTAGTGACCGGACTGGAGTAGGTGGTGGTAAGAGGGTGTATGGGACAGGTCTTGCATCTAGGTCTATTACAGGGGTATGAGCCGTGAGGTAAGGAATTGGGAGGACGGATTGTGTAAGGATGGACGAGTATATTGTGTAGATTCGGTGGACGGCGGAATACCACGGTAGGAGGGGTGGGAAGGATGGTGTGCATGACACTTCTCATTTCAGGGCACGACGAGAGGTAATCCAAACCCTGGCGGAGAATGTAATTCATTTGCTCCGGTCCCGGACGGTACAGATTTACGAGGGGACTTTGGGAGGTGGTGGGAGACTGGAAAGATAAGGCACGGGAGATTTGTTTTTGTACAAGGATGGGAGGATAATTACGGTCAGTGAAGGCTTCAGTGAGACCCTCGGTATATTTAGAGAGCGACTGCTCGTCACTGCAGGTGCGACAACCACTGGTGGCTAGGCTGTACGGAAGGGACTTCTTGGTATGGAACGGGTGGCAGCTGTCGAAGTGGAGATATTGCTGGTGGGTAGTAGGTTTGATATGGTCGGAGGTACTGATGTAGCCATCTCTGAGGTGGAGGTCAACATCTAGGAAGGTGGCTTGTTGGGTTGAGGAGGACCAAGTGAAGCAAATGGGGGAGAAGTTGTTGAGGTTCTGGAGGAATGTGAATAAGGTGTCCTCACCTTCAATCCTGATAGCAAAGATATCATCAGTGAATCTGAACCAGGTGAGGGGTTTAGGATTCTGGGTTTTTAGGAAGGATTCCTCTAGATGGCCCATGAAAAGGTTAGCAGGGGATGGTGCCACAAATAGATTAGAATCCCCTACATATTGCTCGTATAGGGATTGTGAGGATAGAGGCATTCAAACAATCATTCCTCCTGTGTTCTATACATGAATATAACAGGAAGAAACCTAATAAATGGAACAGTGGGACGAACCCTCTGCCACACACTTCATGGTGGTTTGTAGAATGTAGATTTAGGTGTAGATATAGATATAAGGAAGCATCCTGCATCGCGTCAGTCCGTCACGTACGATTTTAATTCGACTACAACAGCAGCTCAGAGAGACTGGTACATTCACTACTAGGATGTTGGACCGATGCACACGAGGATTTGTGACCGTGTGTTGTGTGGAAGCGTGGATCGCTGATACACATTGTACAATGAGCAGCAGGGTTACTGCTTTGAGCAGCTCGTGTAGAGCACTCAACTCAGAGCACATTGTCTCTGCTATTTTCCAATAACAAAATACCGACAGCCCTTATTTTGGTTTTATTTGTTAGGCAACCAATTTCGGCATTACATTATGCCATCTTCAGGTCTGCATATATTGAGTAACCCTCCTGTTAGAAACCAGGCCTGAAGATGGTGTAGTGCTGAAACTGGTTGCCTAACAAATAAAACCAAAATAAAGGGTATCGGTATTTTATTATTGGAAATCGACCAGCTGAAGTCCCGCATTCCGGGCATAGGATGGAAGTTACATTTACTGCTATTTTCATACTGTCTTAAGTGGGAGGTCTTAAAGTGATCTGATTTTACTACCAAATGGATCATTTCTGAACATATTCTCGTTATGTTTATAAGTACCCTCTACAACTCATAGAAGTCTGTAATAGGAATTGTGAAATAATTTGCATAACTAATAATTTTTGAAATCACAACTGGAACAATAACGATCTTTTACTGTAATTTAACAAAAACGAGCAGTGTAGATAGCAAATGGTGTTTATTTTTCTGGTAACAGATTTCAGTCATAAGAAGACAATATTCAGACCAATATATAACTCCATTGTTGATGTGTGGAGCTGATGCTTGGATTGGTTGTGCATGCTAAGAGGCACCTGTTACCTGTCGTCAGCTACTCTCTCCGGGGGTGGGGAGAAGACGGAAACCCATTACTAGAAAAATAAACACAGTTTGCAATCTAAATAATTTGTTTTTGTTAAAACTGCATAACTGTTCTGTGTCTTCTTTTAAGTTTTGTAAATGGGATGTCAGCCGTGATTGTCACGGTTGTGTATAGATTGTCGCTGTTTGTCCACATAATGTGTTTCCTCTGTATGCACCAAACGACTAAGTGTATCAGTGGGTGTAAGAGTCATCACTTCTAGTGTTTTAAAAAATATGATCTGCTCAGTTCATGTTTCCTCACTCTAAACGTTGCTGCTGTGCGTCGCCCCACCTTTTGAAGTGTGCACGACTGTAAGTTTGATTAACGAGTAAGTGCCAGATTTGCATAGAGGTAAAAGTGAAGAGATCCAGTTGAGGTACTGTCATTGCCATTGTTGCACAGACTGTAAAACTAAATAACTGCTTATATGCAAATAGACTAACTGAACTTTGATAAAACACAATACAGCCGACTCTGTACTGCAAAATGTCTAACCACACTACTGAAAATAATGCACAAATGCAAATAATTAAATGAAACAGAATATTCTGAACACTTAACATGTTTGTATTGATAAGACTCTGAATTTGAATTCTCGTGCTACTGAAGCTTCCTGGCAGATTAAAACTGTGACCGAGACTCGAACTCGGGACCTTTGCCTTTCGTGGGCAAGTGCTCTACCGTCTGAGCTACCGAAGCACGGCTCACGCCCCGTCCTCACAGCTTCACTTCTGCCAGTACCTCGTCTCTGGAAACATCCCCCAGGCTGTGGCTAAGCCACGTCTCCGCAGTATCCTTTCTTTCAGGAGTGCTAGTTCTGCAAGGTTCGCAGAAGAACTTCTGTAAAGTTTGGAAGGTAGGAGACGAGATACTGACAGAAGTAAAGCTGTGAGACCGTGCGTGAGTCGTGCTTCAGTAGCTCAGATGGTAGAGCACTTGCCCGCGAAAGGCAAAGGTCCCGAGTTCGAGTCTCGGTCGGGCACACAGTTTTAATCTGCCAGGAAGTTTCATATCAGCGCACACTCTGCTGCAGAGTGAAAATCTCATTGTGGACTCATGGTACTGATCTTATTAAAGATCTAAGCTCTGCAACTTGTGCATTACGGATATTATTGAAATATAAATTTTGAGGTGAGTATGTCAAAAGGTTGACTTAGTTTTCATAATTTCATTCACTAATGTCTCACAGAATCCGAATCCGGGATGAATCGCCACTGAGGAAAAACTTGCTCGTGGGTCAGAAGCTTGAAATCGGGGTGATGTGTGGTGTCCGCTGTAGAACCTCTTGTAGTCAGCTCATTAAACGACTGGGCGTACTGGCAACAGCGTCACAGGATATCTACTTCATTATTGAGTTTGTTGTCAACGGTCAGTTAGGTTCTTAACATTCATAAACATAATCACTCGTGATGTGGTACAGAAAAGTGAAGTATTCAGCCATAAAAAAACATGCAGAAGGCAGGCCCACGTAACCTATACAGTCTAGGATTTCGCCAGTTTATTGTCGGTGCAGAGCGAGGCTTCCCGGCCGACGTGCTCCACGAGTAGACATGGAGTACACTGCTGGGAGCAGTGAGTAGTGTGTGTCCAGAGCCCAGGGAAGGGGGAGACTGTGTAATTCTCAGGCTAATTGATTTTGGAACCACAAGTGTGTCACTGTTACAAATTAAACTAAACTAAAAACACAAAGTAGGTACATATTTCTCATATTTCTTAATCAGACATCAGAGATGTACTGAGTTTTAGTCAACTCTCCCACTTTTGATTTTCTCGGTCTTTCTGCCTGTCAAGAGATTGATGGTCTGGATCTTAGGTGCAATATGCAGTTTAGGCTCCTGTGTCAGAGTTTCTTAAATGTGTGTTATCTTTCCTCATTGTTGAAAACAGTTGTTCACAGATGTAGGGTAAATGCAACATTGGTATCGAGCCTGCAGCTGTCTCGTGTGCTCGGAAAAATATTGATGCTGAAGGAAGTACCTGTAGAAATCTCTCTCTATTGATTTTATCGTGATATGCCGCATCTCATTACAAGCAGTTACTTCAGGCTGCAGATCAATGTGAATGTCATCAGTGTTTGCTGAATATGGAGAATAAAGCGGATAAAAATGACTGTGTAGTGCTGTCACATTGTTTAATTGAAACTGTAAATTTCTGTAAACTAGGTGGATAGCATTTGAAATCTGTTAGTAACAGAGACCTTCGGTGGTGACAATTTTGGAACATGAACTGGATTTCCTTTATCAGTCTCATTCTTCCCGAAGAGATTTTTCATTGTGAATGCTTGTACGCAGCTGACGGATTGCGTTTTCAACAGACCATAACCCGGAGGGTTGCTCAACTTTAACAAAGATGCTGTAACTTAGCAAACGAGAAAGACACAATAAAAAACACACAAACACACACACAAATTTCAAGCTTTCGCATTAATTTGAACCCAACAATTATGTTACCAGTGCTCTCGTATCTTATTACTGTGCGAACTACACCCATTACACTTTCCAAAGTGACACTCTTTGCTCGTACATTCTCCTGCTGAGTCGTGCAGAGAACGCCTAGGGTTTCACCGGGTACTGGAAGCTTTTTTCATTTTCCGATTCATTTGCGTTAAAAGTCTTCATTTATTTACAGTGGGACTGGCCCCCTGCCTCTAGATACAGAAACAAATAAATTCCACGATGAACCTGTATTTTCTGCAGTCTTCTTTAACACTGCTAAGAGTGTCCTTCACTGCTGTCGATAAATGGCAGTTCATCTCGACCTCAGGTTCACTGGGTACTTATCTGAAAATTATCGCCGGCTGTGCCGTAACGAATTCTTCACAAAAATGTACGACCGGTCTGAGTGTGTCATCAGCTGTATCACGTACACAGTGCACAATTGCCGTGATTGATACCGGTGCCTTGCAAAACCGAAGACTTGTCCCACTGCAGATTGAGACCTGGAAGACATTGCCAGCGGTGCACAGCACTAAATAGCCACTGCTGCTCAGACGGCCCTCCCCCACTCCACAGGTGGTGCCCCTCCCGTGCCATCTCGACAGCGGTGAGTGCGCGCCTTACCTCCCACTCCCCACCACGTCGCAACTGCTCCGCTCACAAACGGGATCCTGAGCAGGTGCGAGTGCTCGGGCTTAAAATCTGAGAGTGCTAACTCCAGGTTTAGAGTAATAAGACTGTATCACAAATAGGACAGAAATACATTAGATATTGCATTTTCAAAATTTTTAAATAAAAGACATCTTCAACTTTTGTAGTCCTGTCTTCCTCAGTTGCGTGTAATATTACGGTATCAATATAATAGAGGGAAACATTCCACGTGGGAAAAATTATATATAAAAACAAAGATGAGGTGACTTACCGAACGAAAGCGCTGGCAGGTCGATAGACACACAAACATACACACAAAATTCAAGCTTTCGCAACAAACTGTTGCCTCATCAGGAAAGAGGGAAGGAGAGGGAAAGACGAAAGGAAGTGGGTTTTAAGGGAGAGGGTAAGGAGTCATTCCAATCCCGGGAGCGGAAAGACTTACCTTAGGGGGAAAAAAGGACAGGTATACACTCGCACACACGCACATATCCATCCACACATACAGACACAAGCAGACATATTTAAAGACAAAGAGTTTGGGCAGAGATGTCAGTCGAGGCAGAAGTGTAGAGGCAAAGAAGTTGTTGAAAGACAGGTGAGGTATGAGTGGCGGCAACTTGAAATTAGCGGATATTGAGGCCTGGCGGATGACGAGAAGAGAGGATATACTGAAGGGCAAGTCTCCGGAGTTCGGATAGGTTGGTGTTGGTGGGAAGTATCGTACGCCAACCTATTCATGGGTTGCTTAGAGGAAGCCTTCTTGGTTACCCAAGTCTGCCAACCCAAAGTTTGGTACAAATTTATTGATGACATCTTCATGATCTGGACTCACAGTGAAGAAGAACTCCAGAATTTCCTCTGCAGCCTCAACTCCTTTGGTTCCATCAGATTCACCTGGTCCTACTCCAAATCCCATGCCACTTTCCTTGACGTGGACCTCCACCTGTCCAATGGCCAACTTCACACGTCCGTCCACATCAAACCCACCAACAAGCAACAGTACCTCCATTACGACAGCTGCCACCCATTCCACATCAAACGGTCCCTTCCCTACAGCCTAGGTCTTCGTGGCAAACAAATCTGCTCCAGTCCGGAATCCCTGAACCATTACACCAACAACCTGACAACAGCTTTTGCATCCCGCAACTACCCTCCCGACCTGGTACAGAAGCAAATAACCAGAGCCACTTCCTCATCCCCCCCGAACCCAGAATCCCCCACAGAAGAACCACAAAAGTGCCCCACTTGTGACAGGATACTTTCCGGGACTGGACCAGACTCTGAATGTGGCTCTCCAGCAGGGATATGACTTCCTCAAATCCTGCCCTGAAATGAGATCCATCCTTCATGAAATCCTCCCCACTCCGCCAAGAGTGTCTTTCCGCTGTCCACCTAACCTTCGTAACCTGTTAGTTCATCCCTATGAAATCCCCAAACCACCTTCCCTACCCTCTGGCTCCTATCCTTGTAACCGCCCCCGATGCAAAACCTGTCCCGTGCACCCTCCCACCACCACCTACTCCAGTCCTGTAACCCGGAAGGTGTACACGATCAAAGGCAGAGCCACGTGTGAAAGCACCCACGTGATTTACCAACTGACCTGCCTACACTGTGAAGCTTTCTATGTGGGAATGACCAGCAACAAACTGTCCATTCGCATGAATGGACACAGGCAGACAGTGTTTGTCGGTAATGAGGATCACCCTGTGGCTAAACATGCCTCGGTGCCTGGCCAGCACATCTTGGCACAGTGTTACACCGTCCGGGTTATCTGGATACTTCCCACCAACACCAACCTATCCGAACTCCGGAGATGGGAACTTGCCCTTCAATATATCCTCTCTTCCCATTACCCACCAGGCCTCAATCTCCGCTAATTTCAAGTTGCCGCCACTCATACCTCACCTGTCTTTCAACAACTTCTTTGCCTCTACACTTCTGCCTCGACTGACATCTCTGCCCAAACTCTTTGTCTTTAAATATGTCTGCTTGTGTCTGTATGTGTGGATGGATATGTGTGTGTGTGCGAGTGTATACCCGTCCTTTTGTCCCCCTAAGGTAAGTCTTTCCGTTCCCAGGATTGGAATGACTCCTTACCCTCTCCCTTAATACCCACATCATTTCGTCTTTTCCTCTCCTTCCCTCTTTCCTGATGAAGCAACCGTTTGTTGCGAAAGCTTGAATTTTGTGTGTTTGTTTGTGTGTCTATCTACCTGCCAGCACTTTAGTTTGGTAAGTCACATTGTCTTTCTTTTTAGATATATTTACTACTTCTAATTTACTGGAGCTAGCTAGTGCCATAAATAGCCCCACAGGTATTATGTTATTCTTTTTTGCGATCAGGCCCAACAGACCAATTGTTGCTATAAGCTCCCTTCTCCGTCGTCTTCTGTCGGCCGCTGCCTTCTGTCCACACCTATCGCCGAATGTCACAGTCTTCGTGGAGGCTGTCCGTGCACTTTTCCCCTGTCTTTCCATCGGTCTCCTGCCTGTGGGGATGAAATCGGGACACTTCTGTTGTCACCTCTTGTCTTGCATCGCTGCTACCTGCCCGGTCCACTGTAGTCTCTTGTATCTGACGAATCCCGGTATATTGGCATCTCGGTACTGTTCGTCTAGCTTGTGGCCGTGTCTGATCCTCCGTTCACTTGTGCTTGCATCTTACACCGCACTGTAGATTTCCCACAGCCCTTTTTTCCCAAATACGGGAAGCTTATGGCAGTCCCGCTTTCAGCTACTCCACATCTCACTGCCGTACAGTACCACAGGTTGGATCGAGGTTTATTTTGCCCAGTCGTGAACTGTCTCGAGAGACATCCGAATGGAAATGGCTGTGTCGGGCTGTAGCAGGAACGGTTTCCTGCCTGGATTCTGCCTTATGTCTCTGCTCTGTATGATGAGTTCTCTGTGAAAACTGCCCCCAGGTATTTAAATTTGCAAACTTATCTCGTAGAACCGGCCTGTCACTCGTGGCGACTGTTCGGTATCTCGACCTCGTCGACGAGTCGTAACGACTACTCTGACTCGGCTTCGTTTGTGAGTAGCCCAAATTTGCTGGCAGCCATCTCCGGTGCCCTGGTTGTCTGTTTTAATTCCTCTCCTGAGCTGCCGATTGAGAAAATATCATCTGCTTAGGTATGCCAGGTTCTCCACTTTGAGGTTCTTTTTAAAAGTTTCGAGTATGATTTTCTCGAGGACAAAATCGAACAGGTTAGGAGGTAAACTATCGTCTTGCGTGAGACTTGTCACAATTTCCAAGTCACCGGTTACTCGATTTTTCCGTCTTCATCCTTCTGCATTTTTCACTCGGGGAAACCTTTATCGGGTTGACGAGTTGCTGTGGCATCCCGCACTTTCTTAAACAACGGAACAGGCTCTTGCAGTGTAGACAGTCATAAGCGCCTCTGTGAATTCTACAAACAGAATGTGTAGTTCTTTATCGTGTTCTCTCAGTTTTTCAGCAAACTGTCTGAGAACGAGCTGTCGACCGCCTCGGTCGAAAACCTCCCCGATAATTCGCCGACCGATGATTGTACAAAAGGTTGAGTTCTTTGTATAAGGGCAGGATCTCGTAGGTTACATCTTGTGGACTGGATAGATTAGAGCCATTTTCCATTCCGTTAGTAGTTTTTCTTTGGTTCAGATGAATTGTACCAGCTGGTGTGTTCTGCAAGTTCCTCACCTCCTGCCTGCATCATAGTGACCTGTGGTCCATCTTCACCTGGGCTCTTATTCTTCTTAAGCCATTTAATTTGCATTTCAATCTCATGTGGTGTGGGTGGGGAGGTAGATGTGGTTAGAGACCAGAATTCAAACAGTACTTCAGGTTCATCACAATCAAGAATCTGATTAAATACTCCTTACATCTTTTGACAATTTCACTATTGCTAGATAGGATTTTACCATCTGAGTGTTCGACAAACTTCTGTCTGGTCTGGTGCCCTTTAGAAAAATGCTTCACCTTTTGGAACATTTCTCTGGTCTCGTTTCCCCTAAAGTCTGCTTCTGCCTCAACGACAATGTCTTTAACGTACTTCCTCTTTGCCCTTCTCAGAGTTGCTCTTGCCCTTCTCAGAGTTGCTCTTGCCCTTCTCAGAGTTGCTCGTGTAGTTCTTTGAACCTCCTCAGTTCGTGCTTTACCCTGCACCAGGTCTGTCCCCTGCAGCCACTTTCTCCTGGCTTTCCTGTATGGGTTCCAAAGCATTGGCGCATTCCTGTCTGAACCAGATCTTCTTAGCAACTGGGTCTCTCTTGACCATTTCCTTTGCTGTGTGTCACTGAGCTCCGGATGCCTGTCCATATTTGTTCAGGGTCTTCACAACCGTCTTGTTCACCGAGTGCTTTGAAACGGTTGTTAAGTTGCATCTTTTTGTTGTGGGTTGTCAGGAGAGCCAGCACCGTTATGAGAGGAAGCCGAAAGGCACGCGTTTTAGCTCACGCAGGCTGGCGTGAGGTCTGGAACAGGACAAGGGAATTAGACTTTAGCAAAAAAGGACGTACCTGTGGAATACTTAACTTTAATCCATAATTGGTGAACATCGGTCTGACGGTACATGCATCACAGGATAAATAGCAAATGATAATGGCGCCTTGCTAGGTCGTAGCAAATGACGTAGCTGAAGGCTATGCTAACTATCGTCTCGGCAAATGAGAGCGTAATTTGTCAGTGAACCATCGCTAGCAAAGTCGGCTGTACAACTGGGGCGAGTGCTAGGGAGTCTCTCTAGACCTGCTGTGTGGTGGCGCTCGGTCTGCAATCACTGACAGTGGCGACACGCGGGTCCGACGTATACTAACGGACCGCGGCCGATTTAAAGGCTACCACCTAGCAAGTGTGGTGTCTGGCGGTGACACCATACTTTTAGCCTTTCATCGTGGTATCTGACAGCCTTCTGTGGATTGTCCCTGATCCTTCCTGCACTCTATACTTTTAATGAGTCTTGGACCAGAAACAGGTCACCCCTACACTGGGCACCACACGCTGTCTTAATGTCTGATACCCAACTTTTGGTTCTCTTATCTGCGGAGATGGGGTCTGTGTGGTTTAGTGTCCTCCCATCTGGAGACACCCAGGTTGTTTTACATATGTTCTTGCACTGTAAGTTGGTACTGGAAGGGAACAGACTTCTCAGTGTGGCAGAGCTAATGAACCTCCCGCTATTATCATTGATTTGCTCTGCCTTGGAATACTTTTTCCTTCCCAATTTTAGCATTCGTATCACTGATGAGTATGCTCAAGTGTCTGGCTGGAGTGATATCTGCCACTACTTCATGCTGAGCATACAACTATTATGCTTTGCATTCACTGGTTGCATTCTTGGGTTGACAGGTACAAACACAGAAATGTTAGTGGCTAAGGTGACGTCTTTCACAGCTTCCATAGAAGATTGTATAATTCTCAAACTGAGGTGTCACCCTCACAACTTACAGAGTGCAGAAAGTTGAAATAAGCAGTTCTCATAATATGCAAAGATCAGCACATTCCCCAAACTGGGGAGCTATCAAGAATGGGGTTCCACAAGAGTCAGTCTTGGGTCCTTTGTTGTTCTTAATATTAATGACTTGCCATTCTATATTCATGAAGAGGCAAAGTTAGTTCTCTTTGCTGATGATACAAGTATAGTAATCACACCTGACAAACAAGAATTAACTGATGAAATTGTCAATACTGTCTTTCAGAAAATTACTAAGTGGTTCCTTGTAAACGGACTCTCACTGAATTTTGATACGACACAGTACATACAGTTCCGTACAGTAAATGGTATGATGCCATTAATAAATATAGACCTTAATCAGAAGCATATAGCTAAGGTAGAATATTCAAAAATTTTAGGTGTGTCCATTCATGAGAGATTAAATTGGAAGAAACACATTGATGATCTGCTGACACTTTTGAGTTCAGCTACTTATGCAATAAGGGTCATTGCAAATTTTGGTGATAAACACCTTAGTAAATTAGCGTACTATGCCTATTTTCACTCATTGCTTGCATATGGCATCATATTTTGGGGTAATTAATCACTGAGGAATAAAGTATTTATTGCACAAAAGCGTGTAATCAGAATAATAGCTGGAGTCCACCCAAGATCATCCTGCAGACATTTATTTAAGGATCTAGGGATATTCACAGTAGCTTCTCAGTATATATACACTCTTATGAAATTTGTTATTAACAACCAAACCCAATTCAGAAGTAATAGCAGTGTGCATAACTACAATACTAGGAGAAAGGATGATCCTCACTATTCAAGATGAAATCTAACTTTGGCACAGAAAGGGGTGAATTATACTGCCACTAAAGTCTTTGGTCACTTACCAAATAGTATCAAAAGTCTGACAGATAACCAACAAGTATTTAAGAAGAAATTAAAAGAATTTCTGAATGACAACTCCTTCTACTCCATAGAGGAATTTTTAGATATAAATTAAATAAAAAAAAAAAATAAAAAAGTTGTTATATTAACTTAATTATGTTTTTAAATTAACTTGATTATGTCATGTATTGGAAAATTTGACTCGTCCCACATCATTAAGAAATATTGTATTCATCATCCATGGAACTAGTATTAATCTAATCTAATCTAACAGGGTTGCTGGCTTTTCTGTAGGTGTGGGCCCCTGTAGCCTCTTGTGTATAACTTTTCCCTTTGTTAGCCGGTAAGTCACAGGTGAGGTTAATTTCTCAGCCCTCCAACACAGTCAGCTGACAGACCCAGCTTCCCTCTAGGGTTGGTTATCCAGGGGTTTATCAGCGGACACCTCATGCAGGTTTGTGTATTGAGTTGGAGTGGAGAGGCTATGAAAATCTTGTTCAGTGAATCGTTAAGTTACCGATGCTGCTGTTCTGCATCGACATGTCACGCTCCCTTTTTTCCGGATCTCCTGCTGGTCTGGAGACAACCCCTGGTTGATTCCAAGGACCTATGAGCAAATATGTACATATTTTAGTTAAAAATCGTTTCAGTTTATCCATAAAAAGATTCCATCATATGGCAGCCTCAGGAGTTGTCTTGTAGCAGCAAGGTGGGCTGTCATCTGTCGCACTTTTGTTATTCAATATCGTACGATGATCATATCTGGTTGATGTATTGTAATGATAAATATGCCTTTATGCTGTTTTCTGTATTCTCTTTTACATACTTAATTATCATATATATATATATATATATAGAGAGAGAGAGAGAGAGAGAGAGAGGGAAACATTCCACGTAGGAAATATATATCTAAAAACAAAGATGATGTGACTTACCAAATGAAAGTGCTGGCAGGTCGACAGACACACAAACATACACACAAAATTCAAGCTTTCGCAACAAACTGTTGCCTCATCAGGAAAGAGGGAAGGAGAGGGAAAGACGAAAGGATGTGGGTTTTAAGGGAGAGGGTAAGGGGTCATTCCAATCCCGGGAGCGGAAAGACTTACCTTAGGGGGAAAAAAGGACGGGTATACACTCGCACACACACACACACACACACATATCCATCCACACATATACAGACACAAGCAGACATATTTCTGCTGCTTGTGTCTGTATATGTGTGGATGGATATGTGTGTGTGTGCGAGTGTATACCCGTCCTTTTTTCCCCCTAAGGTAAGTCTTTCTGCTCCCGGGATTGGAATGACTCCTTACCCTCTCCCTTAAAACCCACATCCTTTCGTCTTTCCCTCTCCTTCCCTCTTTCCTGATGAGGCAACAGTTTGTTGCGAAAGCTTGAATTTTGTGTGTATGTTTGTGTTTGTGTGTGTGTCTGTCGACCTGCCAGCACTTTCATTTGGTAAGTCACATCATCTTTGTTTTTTTTTATATATATATATATATATATATATATATATATATATATATATATATATATATATATATATATATATATATATATATATATATATAAAAAATAATTAAATTGTCCATACAGGATTGAAGTTTACTTACATTCCGGTTATTCTAAGTAATCTGTCACAAACACCCCAATCATACAGACTACAGCGTCCCAACAATTTGTGTCCCCACCTGAAATTGCATTCCCGTATTGCAGATGAGTGAGGGGGTGTGTGTGGGTTTTTTTTTTTTTTTTTTTTTTTTTTTGGGGGGGGGCGGGGGTGGTTATACCAGGAGGGTGTATTATGGTTGTGAGATGTTTTAATTATGCTCTTTCCATACTAGATGTGCATCTCTCACATTGTATGGAAATTTATATTCATCAGATTTTTCGTGCAAAAGCAGTGATTTGTCATGTATCCCAAATATTTTAGGTGGGCCTTAATTTAACGTACCCTTATTCTGTGTAAGGTGATTCATAATAAGGTTTTCTGCGGTGTCTTTATTGTTTCACATAGCTGACTCAGTACAGCCCTGCTAATAAAGGATACATTATCAGTGTAGTGGCCTATGCTAACTTTGAGTTTTCTGACAATGGTATATCATTAACATATATATACAAGGAGCCAAAGTGGCCCAAATGCATCCCTGTGGGATATTACATCTGAGGATTTTGTATGACTGGTTAACTGGTAACCCTTCAGTTTTGTAGTACTGTTTGACACACTGCTTTCTATCAAGAGGACAAGAATAATTCCTTATTGTATTCACTAAAGCAAGTCTCGTGCCCAACATCCTAGGTAGCAGGAAACAAACCCCCTAGTACAGAATATTTGTTCAAATGAGTGTCGATAGGCGTGTGGCACCGGAGTCTGTCCTGTCTTCTAACTCGTGTAACACATAGAAAGTTGAGTATCTTATCTACCGGTTTTCGTTCCTAAGAGTTATCGGGCACATTTTCTCCCGTGTTCTGGCTGATATTTGCAGCTTTATTTTTGCATCGTGTTGGTGGAGTCAGGCCAAACGAATACCACCCGTCACGTCTTTGACGCGATGCCCAGTGTCGATGGAAAGAGTCGGTTTGTTTCCTGTTACAGTCAAGATTATTTTTAAAGAGAAATTTTGTGTGTCCATTCAATTGAGCGGTCCCAAATTAGTCTATTGCAGTATTTGTCTTTTCGATGTGTACTAACAGAACAGTGAAACACTCAACACAGTCGGGACTCCGGCACTGCTGCTAGGCAGCAGTAGTCATTGTAAGCAGAGCGGTGCCGCCACGGCTGGAACACCGACTATTCTTCGTGTTTTACTCGAATCGTCTATTAGTATGTTGCCTGTTGTTATGTGTTGTGCACGTAGTCAGCGTGTACACAACTTTCCCACTAGAGCGCGCCCCGCTAAGCACAACAGCGCAGGCGCAGCGGTTGTCCATCTCCGCACTACGAGATGGCGCTGCCTTAGAGACGGACCAAATTCTGCTTCCGCCGATCCGCGTATTAATATGTCACGCAGCCAATGAGATTGCTGCTAACGTAGAACCTTTTCTCCTCGTGGATCACACTCGCGCAGTGATGGCTGAACGCTCGAGGTATTATAACAAGTGTACAGATCTCCAATTAGTCAGTCTGCATTAGTCTATAGTCAAGTTTCAGTCTGCGCCTAATAAGATTATCGTATTCCTGTACACAGCCATGAAGATAAATGAATACACACTTTGTCAAGTATCAGAGATATGTGAGAATAAGATTAACGTACCAAGACCAAAGGAACATCAGATTGTCAATTGTAAATAGCATCCAGAACCAAGTTAAGTTATTTTTACGCTTGTTATTATTTTAATAAATGTGTGTGAAAATTAATCAAGTTCTGTTTAAAGTTGGTCACCGTCAATCTGCTACTCTGAGCGAGCAAGTGGCATTTCTATCATCTGACCTAACGGCAGAAGATAAACACGCCACGATAAGACCACGAGACATATTGCTGACACTCGCCTACTTCGTTAGAGCGACAAGTCAAATAATCTGATGGTGTGTGTACCGAAGGTCTTACAGTACGCACACCACATTATGAATATTAGATATAGTTCTATTCATATCTATAATGCTCCACAGAATCTCCAGGTGCATCAGCAGAACCTGTAAACAAAGACCAATTTACAATCGTAGGGACTCCGCAGTGTGCAGTGCGGACTCCAATAGTGAAGCTGAAGCTGGACGGCTCTTGTAGTAGAGGTGTGAAACAGCGTAGACCGTCCACAGCGTCCAACCTCTTACAGAAACACTACCACCTGAAAATTGATTTAGTGATCGATAAAATGAGTGATGATTTAATTGAATTGTTGTCTCACCAGCTATTTTGTGATGATGACATTGAATTTTATTTCTCTTTTTCTTAAAAATTCAGTATCAATGACATTCTGTATGTGTACGCAATCTGATTCCAGATTTGTGTAGTAACCCACGTGCACAGAGGATCTGATACATTTACAGTAGGTATACAATCTTTGATCGACTACTGTCAGCTAATACACACAATTACCACACACAAACAGAATGGTCATTTCCAGTTAAAAAGCTATGTTGTTGTTGTTGTTGTTGTTATTATTGTGGTCTTCAGTCCTGAGACTGGTTTGATGCAGCTCTCCATGCTACTCTATCCTGTGCAAGCTTCGTCATCTCCCAGTACCTACTGCTGCCTACATCGTTCTGAATCTGCCCAGTGTATTCATCTCTTGGTCTCCTCCTATGATTTTTACCCTCCACGCTGCCCTCCAATACTAAATTGGTGATCCCTTGATGCGTCAACACGTCCTACCAACCGATCCCTTCTTCTAGTCAAGTTGTGCCACAAACTCCTCTTCTCCCCAATCCTATTCAATACCTCCTCATTAGTTATGTGATCTACCCATATAATCTTCAGCATTCTTCTGTAGCACCACATATTGAAAGCTTCTATTCTCTTCCTGTCTAAACTGTTTATCGTCCACGTTTCACTTCCATACATGGCTACACTCCCCACAAATACTTTCAGAAAAGACTTCCTGACACTTAAATCTACACTGTATGTTAACATATTTCTCTTCTCCAGAAACGCTTTCCTTGCCATTGCCAGTCTACGTTTTATATCCTATCTACTTCGACCATCATCAATTATTTTACTGCCCAAATAGTAAAACTCGTTTACATCTTTAAGTGTCTCATTTCCTAATCTAATTCCTTCAGCATCACCCAACTTAATTCGACTACATTCTATTATCCTCGTTTTGCTTTTGTTGGTGTTCATCTTATATGCTCCTTTCATGACACTGTCCATTCCGTTCAACTGCTCTTCCGAGTCCCTCGCTGTCTCTGACAGAATTACAATGTCAAAAAGCTATAACCTATGGATAAAACAAATATTGCACTGCACTAATTTCAGACTGCTCTAATAAATAGGCACATTAAATTCTGCTCAAAAGATAATTTTGTTTATAACAGGAAACAAACTGACGCTTTTTGTTGACACGAGATGTCACGTGAAAGGCTTCGTCGGCAGTATTCGTTTGGGCTGACTCCAGCTGCAAAAATGGAACTGCAAATATCTGCCGAATCACCGGAGAAAATGTGCCTGAAGACTCTTGGCCAGCTTGGATAACTGTCTAGCGATAGTTAATAAGTTCAGTCTTTCAATCTGAATTTCACTAGACAGTTGACATTTAACCATTTGATGATCACACAGAAATGGCGACTGGCTATTACTGTGGCAACTGTCGATCTGTGTTGCCTGGAACTGCAGCTCGAAGGAACTGCAGAAACTGTGATTCGATCCACAACTGCAGAAATCCAGGAATGGGCTGTGCAGAAACTGAAGCTTTCCTGTGTCGAGTTTGCTCGTAGAGATTAGCTTTTATTGCCATGATTGTTATTTTAATTCTGTTGACCGCAGTTTTCTCGGATACATCGCAAATTAAATTTTGGTTAGGCTAGGACAGGAGTTTAAATTCGAGGATACAAAATGCGCCATCTGCCGCAGTTCAGTCATCGGTCATTTATAATCGGCTGTTGACAGAGCATCTGAGATTCTGCCATACCTCGGGGTGGCAGCTGCCGTCGTTGCTTCGTGTTTTCGAAATGACGCGACATCTTTGTATGTCGCCCGTAACCGAGCCGTTGTCTGCAACCAGTGTGGCGGCACCGTAACGGCAAGTGACAGTTGTCAATAGTTGAGTGATTTTAATCGGACTATATAGTGTGTATACAACTCCTGAGTGCACTTTTTTGTCCTGTTACACATTTTGTTTAAAACGTCATGAATGGAAGGCTTTTCCCATCTGTTTCTTGTTTACAGTAGAGACTTGCTGTCTAGCATTTGCATCCTTATCAGTGAAGCTGTGCTTAAAAAATGGAAGAAAATAGTGGACCATAAATCAACAGTGAAACGCAACACTAGTGGCAGTTAAGCCTGCTGGTAAGGCAATATTTTTCAGGCTGATGATTATAAAGAAGACAGGTAGTCGCGGTGAGGAAGAGAGTGAAAGAAAGAACTGTTTCCCAGCTGCACACTTAATCTCTCGCAGTACTTCACCTGCCTACTGTGCTAGGGCACTGAGTACTGTGAAGGTGTACGTGAACCTGCTGACAAATAAAACATTCATTATGTAACTTCAATTTTTTGAAGTGATAATTAAAACTTTATGACCAACTGTTGCATTAACTTATAAATGAAAGTTGGTTTAAAATTTTGAGTTGTACCATATCCTCCAGAATCGTCACACACCATCATCGGTGTAGAGGACGTGCACTCGTCCATTGTTTTGTAAATATGTTTTATTTTTGTTTCCCGTGCTACACTGTGGGGTTACAGACTAAACAGTATATCTGACCTGTCGAGTTATGTTTCCTGTAGACACTCTACAGTGCCTCGTGTATTACAGGTCGGCAGTCTGCCAAAACGACCCCTCAGAAACCCAATGTACCGACCTGACGCCAAACCAGGCATCTGACAGCTGCTAACCTGATGACGCTTCCCTACTGAAGTAAAGGTATGATGCTCCTGTCATAATGTAGTGCTGGAAAGCTGATTACTTGTAGTAGTCGTAGTAGTAGTAGTAGTAGTAGTAGTTTTATTCATCTGTATATCTCTTTTTACAAGGATATAGGACATGTCAAAGTATTAACAAGCTAAGATCAATTTAAAATAAGCTAATTTGTATACATATACATTTACAGACTTCTAGTTAGACAATCATTAGATTTACTGCTGGTATACAATACTTTTTTTTTTACAAATAACTGATTAAATAATGTAATGCCACACTGTTCACTCATATCTCACTATCAGTCACTGCACACACTATACAGCATTCGGGAGGATGACGGTTCAATCCCGCGTCCGGCCATCCTGATTTAGGTTTTCCGTGATTTCCCTAAATCGCTCCAGGCAAATGCTGGGATGGTTCCTTTGAATGGGCACGGCCGACTTCCTTCCCGGTCCTTCCCTAGTCCGATGAGACCGATGACCTCGCTGTTTGGTCTCTTCCCATAAAACAACCAACCAACCACACTATACACATTGTTTCATACCACACACACACACACACACACACACACACACACACACACACACACAGTGGTGACCTCTGGGCCATTTTCTGTACTGCAGCTTCCCATTTGCAATCCTGAAAAACTGAGTCAGCATCGCTGTGTAATGAGTGAGATATTTATTGTGTTGTAACATAGTGATTACCTAATGTGTAAGGTATGTAGTGACTGAAGTTAACTGCGTGGAAATGTTAGTATTGTGCTACCAGTTATTTCCCAGTGTCAGTTGTCTAAATTTTTATTTGTTCAACTTCCATTTAATGTTCGCAGAGTGTAGTAACACACACATTTCGTGCAGTATTACTTGTCTTACAGCCTTAATTGAATACACTATGACTATGGACGGAAGAAAAAAAAAGTGTGACCATGACCTCCTCCCCCCCCTCCCTCTCTCTCTCTCTCTCTCCCTCTCTCTCTCTCTCTCCCCCTCTCTCTCTCTCTCTCTCTCTCTCTCTCCTCTCTCTCTCTCTCTCTCTCTCTCTCTCTCTCTCTCACACACACACACACACACACACACACACACACACACTACTCAAGGAGCAAACCCTAGCGTTCTGCATGACATCAGTCATGGACTTGTGTGGATGTGTTAGGACCGCGAACATGATGTTGCTTCTGATGCTCATGTATACCTCATGACTGGTCTGGACATCAGGAGAAGTTGTTTACAGTGGTGTTCCCTAAAATGGGAGGCTCACTCAAATTTTAGCATTGTGAGTAGTAAATGTCACACTTATTGAAATATTCCAGCCAGTTGTGTTGTGGTCGAATGAATTTGTTGGAGACACCCAACATTTTGTCCTCGTCTGAGGATGACATATTCAAGTATGGGAAGGGGGTGGAGGGAGTTTGCAGCTTCTGTCGAACTCTGATTCACACTTCGACTCACTAAAAAAGTCAAAGTAAACTCCACACTCGGGTCCCGGAGACCTTGTGATGTTGTGACAGCTCACTGTGTCATTCTTTTCCATTTGGTGTCATGTGCGTGTGCGTGCATTACGGAGAAACGTGGGGTCTGCACGCTGCTTTGCCAGACGTTGTTAATTTTCTAGATTTCGGAGCTGCTGCCCCCCACAGTCACGTAGTTCCTCGTCTGGCATCGTGCAGTCGAGGGAAAAGTTCCCGGCAGTACCGGGAATTGAACCTGAGCCCTCTGCTCGACACTCTGGTGTGCCGACCACTCGACTTCAGAGGCAGACGTACTCTATTAGCAGAGATTTTTTTGACTGCCCCTTAATAACCTAAAACATTTTAATAAGTGTAATATTTCCAGCCACGAATGTGTACATTGACAGTATTAAGAGCCAACTATATAAAATAGTTGATCTTAGTTTAATACAAAAAATGAAACTGGATTAAGCTGAATCTGCCTTGCATAAATTTTATGTGGCATTACTCGACCATCGAGGAGGATCCATTTTGAAAATTTTGCGGGTTACGTCATGTTCGATTGCAGATGTCAGTTCACGACTTAGTGAGAGTATAAAATATTGAATTAATTTTTCAATTATTGTGCCAGTCGCGATTCGGCATCTCCATTATATGGTGAGTAGCAACTTTCCTTCTCTCGTATTGAATTAATTTTTCCACAGATAGAAGTTAAAAACAATTAAATAATAAAGAAGTTGTTGTTAACACTTCCACACTGCAGAAATTTGGAATAATTTTTTTCTTATCAGTAAGGTCGAAGAAGTTTGAAAAGTTTTTTCTTCTTACTTTCCTCCATCTATTCAATACAGAGCCTTCAGTAATAAGTGTTGTATATCGACAATGTACTATTTTTTTTTTCCTGGGATTTTTTTTATTTTTTAAATTTTTTTCCCCCACATGTATTCTTCCATTACAGACACCAAATATATGGAAGTGCAAAAAGGGTTAGGTTTTACGATACCCGAACAAAGAATAGTATACACTGCATAAATAGATGAAACTGTTTTTATTAATAATAAAAAAAACTCTCATTTTTAACAGTGAAACATTCAGCTTTTTGAAGGAGAAAAATACAGTTCTTAACATTAAGGAAACCAAAGGATATGATGAAAATGTGCTATTCAATCCCTCTCAGCACTATTTGTGAGTTTGTCTATATTTTATCAGGGATATTAGTGCCAATGTTTTGAAATGTTTAGACGACCTTTAACCACTCTTTAAGTTCTCGGCAGTGTGGGCAAGTTACCACAGTGGGTTTATCAGGAGCAGTTGTTAATAAGTTCTACTATTTTATTTTCATTTGTGACGACTGACATTTTTCCAAAGGCTACAACTGTGTCAGTAACACTTTAAGTAACGAAACACTCTGCCAGTTTGACGTGCCGTGCCTCCCCTCAGCGCCGACATGACGAGCGTGGGCCGCCTGCCGAGGGGCCCGTGGCGCGGGGGTGGGCGGACGGCGGCGTGGCTGTGCGGCGCACTGGTGGTCGGCGCGCTCACCTACATGTGGCATGGCGCGCACGTGCACCTCGGAGAGCTGCGCGAGGCCGCCAGCAAGTGCATGCAGCACCAGGAGGTGCTCGCCGCACAGATGGAAGGTACGTGCCGGCTGCGAGGACACTGCGCTGGAGAGGAGGCAGGAAAGCCGACCGGCACTTACTAACTGTTCACTCTAAAAATGGGGAATTAAGCACCATATTCTACTGTATTTACTCCTTAATGAAATGTGCTATAAAAATGTCTCTCTTTTTCTAAACCTACATCTCAGTTCGTGGAATCTCTACTAGAAATAAAAATAATCTCTATAATTTATGGAGTGAAGGTAACAGCCCACCAAGTAGTAGAAACATTGAGTCATCTAAACACGCATCATAAACAAAACTAAAATATATATATATATATATATATATATATATATATATATATATATATATATATATATCAAAAAACAAAGATAGTTATAATAGAGGGAAACATTCCACGTAGGAAATATATATCTAAAAACAAAGATGATGTGACTTACCAAATGAAAGTGCTGGCAGGTCGACAGACACACAAACATACACACAAAATTCAAGCTTTCGCAACAAACTGTTGCCTCATCAGGAAAGAGAGAAGGAGAGGGAAAGATGAAAGGATGTGGGTTTTAAGGGAGAGAGTAAGGAGTCATACCAATTTCAGGAGCGGAAAGACTTACCTTAGGGAGAAAAAAGGACAGGTATACACTCGCACACCCACACAATTCCATCCGCACATACACAGACACAAGCAGACACTTGTAAAGGCCTTTGGATGCTTTCTGCCTGAAGTGTGGACTACTGCATCGAACTTTTCTGGGCATCACGCTTCCTCTTGTAGAGCAAAAATTGTAATTGTATACTTTGCGTTACTTAGTTTTAGTCTTAGACTGTCCAACAGTTTCATAGAACACAGATTTATTAGACACCAACTGATTGTGAGAGTTTGCTGTTTTCTCCCTGTCAGTCCAGCAATACAGCATTGAGATCATTTGCTCACACCTGTGTCACTACAGTGTGTACTCTAATATTAGAAAAAGGTTTTATCCAAAAGCTAGCAACTTTTTGATAACTCAGCACATACAGTGCTCTACTATTTGGTGAATTGTTGCGTCTACGCCATAAATTATTTACATTCCAGCAGAGCTTTCCATTACAATAATAATCTTTGTAAAGATTTAAAGTCGGTGCAGAAAGGTTGTGGAACATACATTTTGAATAATTTACCAGCAGCCACAAAAACTTTAACTTGAAGAGAAATCTCTCATTTGCTGGTAGACAACTGCTACTCCACGGATGAATTTCTGAGTAGGGCCAATTGATGCAATTATCATTAAAATATTGAAATAATCTGATTTTTGTATAAAATTTAACTTTTTGTACATCTTCATTGCAGTAATGTAGTGTGTGTAAGTTTTGTGAAATTCTTGTGGACTTTTGTGTGTACATCTTTACTCATTTATGGTAGTTTATATAAACATTTAAAGGGAAACATCTTTCAGATTAATTACTTATTACATTTCCTTGAGTACCATTTCACTTAGTCTGTGTGAAAGAAAGATTAGTATATCTATTCTTTTGTAAATTTTGTATTTTCTACAGCCTTGAGAATTTCCTCACTGTGGACCTACAGACAAAGGATACTTCTATCTTTTGATCTATCTGCCAACAGAAAATCCAGGGAGGAATGTAACAAAATTATGAAAAGGGTAGTTGCTGCTCACCATGTAGAGGAAATGCTTCGTCACAGAAAGGCACAACAAAAAGACTGTGAGGAGCAGCCTTGGCCAACAAGGCTTGTGTCGAAAATAGACAGTTAGACAGTGCACTCGCATGTGCACCCCCCCCCCCCCCCCCCCTCCACACACACACACACCTGAACGCGCACGAAGAAACCCAACTCGGCACACACACGACCACAGTCCCTAGCTGCTGAGGCCAGACTGTGACTGTTGGTGAGTTGGTGGAATAGAGATAGAAGCCTATGTAATGCTGGAAAGGGGCTAGATGGGCAAGAACAATGATGAATGAAGGTTGAGGCCAGCAGCCTGTGCCATCTGGATAGTTCCCACGAACACCAGGGTAATTCCATCCCAAATAAAGGCACTAATTTTACTCCCTATCCCAGATTTTGATGAATCTTGGCCCAAAGTCAACAAACATATGGGTAGCCCGCCCGGTTAGCCGTGCAGTCTAATGCACTGCTATCCGGGTGGGAAGGTGTGCCGGTCCCCAGCACGAATCCGCCCGGCAGATTAGTGTCGAGGTCAGTCTACGGATGGTTTTTAAGGCGGTCTTCCATCTGCCTTGGCAAATGCAGGCTAGCTTCCCTTATTGCGCCTCAGTTACACTGTGTCGGCGGTTGCTGTGCGAACACTTTCTACACGTACGCGTACACGATGATTGGCCACTGGGGGCCAAACCGCACAATAACCCTAGGTTCGGTGTGGGGCGGGTGGGGTGGGTGGACTGCTGTGGCCTGTTGTGGGGTTGTGAGCCACTGAGGGCTACGGCGGGGACGAAGCCTCTTCGTTGTTTCTAGGCCCCCAGTACAATACAATACAACATATGGCTAAAGGAAAAATGCCCAATTTTAATAAAATCCATTGACCCATTTTGAAAATTTGGCAATGTTAAATTGCCAAAAATCACCAAAAAACACTTCACCACTATAAGTTAAAGTTGCAACTCTTATAATTAAGCTTAAATCTACATCTACATCTATATCTACATTGATACTCCGCAAGCCACCCAACGGTGTGTGGCGGAGGGCACTTTACGTGCCACTGTCATTACCTCCCTTTCCTGTTCGTCGCGTATGGTTCGCGGGAAGAACGACTGTCTGAAAGCCTCCGTGCGCGCTCTAATCTCTCTAATTTTACATTCGTGATCTCCTCGGGAAGTATAAGTAGGGGGAAGCAATATATTCGATACCTCATCCAGAAACGCACCCTCTCGAAACCTGGCAAGCAAGCTACACCGCGATGCAGAGCGCCTCTCTTGCAGAGTCTGCCACTTGAGTTTATTAAACATCTCCGTAACGCTATCACGGTTACCAAATAACCCAGTGACGAAACGCGCCGCTCTTCTTTGGATCTTCTCTATCTCCTCCGTCAACCCGACCTGGTACGGATCCCACACTGATGAGCAATACTCAAGTATAGGTCGAACGAGCGTTTTGTAAGCCACCTCCTTTGTTGATGGACTACATTTTCTAAGCACTCTCCCAATGAATCTCAACCTGGTACCCGCCTTACCAACAATTAGTTTTATATGATCATTCCACTTCAAATCGTTCCGTACGCATACTCCCAGATATTTTACAGAAGTAACTGCTACCAGTGTTTGTTCCGCTATCATATAATCATACAATAAAGGATCCTTCTTTCTATGTATTCGCAATACATTACATTTGTCTATGTTAAGGGTCAGTTGCCACTCCCTGCACCAAGTGCCTATCCGCTGCAGATCTTCCTGTATTTCGCTACAATTTTCTAATGCAGCAACTTCTCTGTATACTACAGCATCATCCGCGAAAAGCCGCATGGAACTTCCGACACTATCTACTAAGTCATTTATATATATTGTGAAAAGCAATGGTCCCATAACACTCCCCTGTGGCACGCCAGAGGTTACTTTAACGTCTGTAGACGTCTCTCCATTGATAACAACATGCTGTGTTCTGTTTGCCAAAAACTCCTCAATCCAGCCACACAGCTGGTCTGATATTCCGTAGGCTCTTACTTTGCTTATCAGGCGACAGTGCGGAACTGTATCGAACGCCTTCCGGAAGTCAAGAAAAATAGCACCTACCTGGGAGCCTGTATCTAATATTTTCTGGGTCTCATGAACAAATAAGGCGAGTTGGGTCTCACACGATCGCTGTTTCCGGAATCCATGTTGATTCCTACATAGTAGATTCTGGGTTTCCAGAAATGACATGATACGCGAGCAAAAAACATGTTCTAAAATTCTACAAGAGATCGACGTAAGAGATATAGGTCTATAGTTTTGCGCATCTGCTCGACGACCCTTCTTGAAGACTGGGACTATCTGTTCTCTTTTCCAATCATTTGGAACCCTCCGTTCCTCTAGAGACTTGCGGTACACGGCTGTTAGAAGGGGGGCAAGTTCTTTCGCGTACTCTGTGTAGAATCGAATTGGTATCCCGTCAGGTCCAGTGGACTTTCCTCTATTGAGTGATTCCAGTTGCTTTTCTATTCCTTGGACACTTATTTCGATGTCAGCCATTTTTTCGTTTGTGCGAGGATTTAGAGAAGGAACTGCAGTGCGGTCTTCCTCTGTGAAACAGCTTTGGAAAAAGGTGTTTAGTATTTCAGCTTTACGCGTGTCATCCTCTGTTTCAATGCCATCATCATCCCGTAGTGTCTGGATATGCTGTTTCGAGCCACTTACTGATTTAACGTAAGACCAGAACTTCCTAGGATTTTCTGTCAAGTCGGTACATAGAATTTTACTTTCGAATTCAATGAACACTTCACGCATAGCCCTCCTTACGCTAACTTTGACATCGTTTAGCTTCTGTTTGTCTGAGAGGTTTTGGCTGCGTTTAAACTTGGAGTGGAGCTCTCTTTGCTTTCGCAGTAGTTTCCTAACTTTGTTGTTGTACCACGGTGGGTTTTTCCCGTCCCTCACAGTTTTACTCGGCACGTACCTGTCTAAAACGCATTTTACGATTGCCTTGAACTTTTTCCATAAACACTCAACATTGTCAGTGTCGGAACAGAAATTTTCGTTTTGATCTGTTAGGTAGTCTGAAATCTGCCTTCTATTACTCTTGCTAAACAGATAAACCTTCCTCCCTTTTTTTATATTCCTATTAACTTCCATATTCAGGGATGCTGCAACGGCCTTATGATCACTGATTCCCTGTTCTGTACATACAGATTCGAAAAGTTCGGGTCTGTTTGTTATCAGTAGGTCCAATATGTTATCTCCACGCGTCGGTTCTCTGTTTAATTGCTCGAGGTAATATTCGGATAGTGCACTCAGTATAATGTCACTCGGTGCTCTGTCCCTACCACCCGTCCTAAACATCTGAGTGTCCCAGTCTATATCTGGTAAATTGAAATCTCCACCTAAGACTATAACATGCTGAGAAAATTTATGTGAAATGTATTCCAAATTTTCTCTCAGTTGTTCTGCCACTAATGCTGCTGAGTCGGGAGGTCGGTAAAAGGAGCCAATTATTAACCTAGTTCGGTTGTTTAGTGTAACCTCCACCCATAATAATTCACAGGAACTATCCACTTCTACTTCACTACAGGATAAACTACTACTAACAGCGATGAACACTCCACCACCGGTTGCATGCAATCTATCCTTTCTAAACACCGTGTGTACCTTTGTAAAAATTTCGGCAGAATTTATCTCTGGCTTAAGCCAGCTTTCTGTACCTATAACGATTTCAGCTTCGGTGCTTTCTATCAGCGCTTGAAGTTCCGGTACTTTACCAACGCAGCTTCGACAGTTGACAATTACAATACCGATTGCTGCTTGGTCCCCGCATGTCCTGACTTTGCCCCACACCCGTTGAGGCTGTTGCCCTTTCTGTACTTGCCCAAGGCCATCTAACCTAAAAAAACCGCCCAGCCCACGCCACACAACCCCTGCTACCCGTGTAGCCGCTTGTTGCGTGTAGTGGACTCCTGACCTATCCAGCGGAACCCGAAACCCCACCACCCTATGGCGCAAATGAAATGGTGGGAGAGGTGTTATTTTCCAGCATTTTCCATGAGCTTTTGTGTGATGTACAACACATTATGAGTTTGAGATAATTTAAATGAAAATATAAATTTTTAATTTCTCAAAAAGCGCATCTTGAAAAATTTCAAAAAAATATTTAATGCTTCACATTATTGTTCATGTATTCCTTATGTATGAAAATGGAACTGGAACACATTTATAGAATTTCCAAAATTCACATTTCACTAAGAAAATGACATTTTTTTAAAATTTATAGATTTAAGCAGAAATATACATAATATTATTCTTAATGTGTATTCATATTTAAGGTTAACACACTCATTCCAAATGTCATTCGCAAAACCTGATTTAAACAGTCTGTGTTTTAAGACTGAACTTTTTGTTAAATGCTCCTTTTGTTTTTACAGTTTCATCCCCCAGAATCTGATATATTCTTCCTGTTGGTGTTACTGGGTTTGCCTTGCAAAGAATATCATTTATAGATAACCACAGAATATCTGATTTTATATGATATGTTTAAGACACTGATGCATCAGCTGGAAGAAGGAAAGTAACTTTAACTTCATCAAGATATTTATCTTTTGTTAAAATATAAGCTAACCACCATTTCTTGCCATAGACAACAGTAACATATGCGCGAATATCTTTCAAAGCCTGTCTTTTGGGAGAATTTGTAACTGTTCAACATTAGATTCTGTTCAGCCTGAAAAAGTTTTTACCAATATTTTGAGTCTGGCTTCAGCTGCCAGAGACTAGAGACTGAGGTCATGTGTGTTTGAGTTGTGTTTGCACGGGTGTGTGCGTGTGTGTATGTTGTTTATTTTTGACAAAGGCCTTCTTGGTCAAAAGTTAACTTTCCGACTGTCTTTTTGTTGTGCCTTTCTTGTGACTCAGCGTCTCCGCTATATGGTGAATAGCAACTATCCTTTCATTATATTTTTACCAATATTTTGATATACTTGATGCAATCACTATAAAAGCATGTAATCACTATAAAAGCATGTAACTTATGTGCCCCTTTTATGGAAACAGATTTACTAGAGCACTCTGTTTCAATGTACTCTCCATGTGTTGAAAATTCAAAATGTACAGATGTAATGTTTTTAACTGCTCAATCAAAAAGCTGTTGCAGAATAAGAGTTTGCCTCTGCAGACTTGTTTTTGTTTCTAGTCTCTTAACAGTCACTGACACCATCACAAGGCCCTTTTCCATGAGAAAAATATTTTTCGTGGAAGCATAAGTTTACAAAATTCTTCTTAGTCTTATACTGGGATGCACTGCCATCCGAAAAGTTGTATATCTTCTGTATATCAGTTGAAATTTCCTCTTTAAAAACTGAGTTAGCTTTTTTTGTGAACGGTAGACTGCTGTGGTGTTATGCTGTAGACAGTTAGAAATTATGACATAACTCGAGTGCTATGTTTTGCTCTCTCCTTTGTAATGCACTACAAAATGTTCCACTGTGGCACGATCACATGACCAATGATAACCCTGGGCCTCATCTGTTGTCTATGGCAAGAAAGTGTAATTCTCGGAGAAGTCACATATAAGAACACGTTCACCCTCATTAGAGTTTTTCTTGATCTCATTTAGAAAAGAGCTTTGCTACTTTGCTAGAAAATCATAGAGTATTAGTGTAGTCAGTTTTTCAGAACATAATTCAATGAACTCTGATGAGGTCTTATTCATTACTTGTAATTTGCATCTTTTTACTGAAACCCACTGTCGAAAAGTGATATTTTCAACCAAATTATTTTCAAATGCAATTTGGTGTGTCCTTTTTATTGGATCACTTCCTGGGCAAGAACTACAGTTTCCCATAAAGCAGTGAAATTTTGCTGGGTTGCACAACACTTTTGCAAAACAGTGTTCGTAAGAGGTCAATTCCCCATTGGTTAAGATACCTAGCTTAGTGTTTTCTATCATTAGTTTGACATTTTGATGGATAGTGCAAACACGTACTGAGTGTAGTCTACCATAACGAGCTAAAATGCAGTGTTTTGGATTCAGTTCTACAAATTTAGAAAACTCAGTCGTCATTGCTGGAAATTTAGCTTTGAGACTTTTATATGCTGCTTTTAAATTGCACAAAATAAATCTTTTAGATATTACTGTTCTGTCTCCATCTTTCCCCCTTCACAGTTACGCAGCCTTTCTTCCTTGGCATTACTCTGCTCATTTCATCATTTTCATAAAAATAATTACGCACTGTTTGCACATCTTCTTGTGACAAATTCTTTTCCAGTTTTTGATCAGGACGACATTCTGATATGCCTCTTTCCTTCAAAGCCTTTTTGTCTGGCGTACCATATAGTTGGCAGCATTAAATTCATGCATTCCTGTCAGTCCAAGATTCAGGCAAATGAGTGAATAGCATTACTTTCTTTCTCCTACTACTTGAACAAAAACTGGCTTCCAGGTTATCTATTACAGACTATTCCAATGGCTCTCATTCGTTTTCTGAGAAATCCTCTGCATTAGCAAATAATTGTTTTTTAAGTGCTAACTCGATGGTTTTTAATTATATGGTGGAATACTGCTTTGTCTGAAGTTTTGTACTATGTGCGGGGGACTGTACTAATTGCTGAAGAGGTGTATTGAGTGTCGCCACAACAGCTGAAGGTGGAGAAATGTAGTTTGTCTCAACATTGTCCGAAGATTTTTTACAATCAAATTTTCTTGAATATTTTTCATTGAAGCAATCTTCTTCCTAGAATTATCACAAATTTTTGATGTCTTTGGGATATCAGGAAACATTACACATCCAACCAGGCAAATTTCTTGGTCTTTTCACGTTTCTCACAGAATGATTCTGTTTTTCTTTTAAATGACTGCAGCATTGTAGATTCCAATATCTTTCTTCCTGATCCATTGTATAATACAGCCTTCAATTAAAATTTATAAACGTTTCTGTACAGAACACTAAGAAAATGTACTGAAATAATGAGTAATGACTTAGATAATAATTTTGTTCACTAACCGACACCTTACAAAATATTAACAACACTTATATCACCACATTAATTGCCAACATCACCCACATCCAAAAAACCACTGAACCATCATGAAGACTTCGAGGTTTCGAGGAACCGAATGACAGTAGCGCCAGACTCGCTGTTACTGGTGGCTTGACTCTGAACTGGCATAGCGGGGCCTGGGCAGCTGCAATAATAGCAGTTAGCTACGTGTCACTGTTGGAATCAACAATTGGAATTTCTGTCCCAGTTTGTTCTTTTCACATACAGTAATCAGATCTTAATAATTGCATTTACGGATTACAATTGTATTAAAAAACTTAGTTTTAGTACTTCTGATAAAATAATCACTCATCACAGTCACTAGTGACATTTTAAACACATTACAAATAAATTTACGCAAAAGTGTCAGTTCAGTAGCTGGTAAATTATGTACGTGACCACTTAAATTTACAAATTTTACAAAAATGTAATTTTTTAGTGAAACATGAATTTTTTTAAATTTGATAAATGTGTGAACCCATAGCAGTCCCACTTTCATACTTAGAGAATTAGTGAGCAATAATGTGAAGCAGTATTTATAAAAAAAATTCATCTCGAAACTTCCTGGAAGATTAAAACTTTGTGCCGGACCGAGATTCGAACTCGAGACCATCGCATTTCACTGGCAATTTTCATTCTGAAAATTCATCTTGATCTCATACTGTGTTGTGTATCACAGGAATGTTCATGGAAAATTCTGCAAAATGACACCTCTCCCAACATTTTATCTTAACTAGGTGAGTTGCTACAGCAGTTTGAAATTATGGCTGTTTAGTGTTTTTTTTTTGGTGATGTTTGACAACTTCACATTGGCATATTTTGAAAATGGATCAATGGATTTGAGTAAAATATGGTATTTCTCTTAACCTATATATTGGCTTGCTTTGTGCCAAGTTTCATCAAAATCTGTGATGGTGACATAAAATTCGTGTTAGAAGTGTGTCGATTTGACGTGGAATGGCCCACCAGCTTTTCTGAATTGTGCAGATGGGAACACTCCTTGCAGTATATCCTGCATTCCCGTAAACTCTCGATCTTGACCTTCGTTAGCCATTGTCCTTACCCATCTGGCCCCTTCACTGTTCTCATTCCAGTACTACACAGCCCTCTATTCCGCCAATGCAGCGACAGCCTTATTACTTTTCTCCTTTTCCGCATTTCCGGTATATGCTGAGTAGCAACTATCCTTTTCATAATATTATATGTCCATCTATCTTATCAACATGAGGAAGGAAGTAGCAGTTCTGAAAGTTAGGCATAGTTTATTTTGTATGTCTAGATGTGTGTTGGCAGTGCTTGAAATTTTGGTATTGGAAGCTAAGCCCTTCTCATTTCTAGTAACTACATAATTGTGCACTATATAACTAATCCCTCCATGAGCAGCACAGGGGAAGTTTATACTGAAGACTGTGATTCCTCCTAGCACAGATGAAGAGGAGAGTAATACATTGCTGTACAGCCAGATTTCAGTATCGGGCAGGCCCAGTGTTTATGCAAATGACCTCGTTGTGTCCATCAGGTTTGCTGTTCACACAAAGATCTTCATGTCCACGAGTGAATTAATGCCTTGTGCACAATTGGTTTTGTACATCAAATGCTACAACAGTAGTGATAAATTTCAAGTGTAATCTTCCATTTTTGTGATGCATACTCTGATAAGAACTAAAACTAGGAGAAAACACTTCTTAGAGCTCCATAAACAATTATCTCGTGCAATTAATGTCGCCATAAATCTCGTAGGGAACAGAATTGATGACATAATATACTTAGCTCCACTCAGTATTGTGTTTCAGGATAATACACAATCTGATCGAAAGTTCCCGGACACCCCAGTGTAATGCGGAATTGACTACTAGATGGCAGAATATGGGTGACTCGTCAGTATAAGACTCTCTCCTCCCATACAGGCCACTGAGGCCCGACAGTACCGACCAGTCGCCGACGCTCTCAGTCCGCAGCCGTCGCCGGATGCGGATACGGAGGGACGTGCGGTCGGCACACCACTCTCGTGGCCGTTTTGCCAGTTTACGAGACCGGAGCCGCTACTTCTCGGTCGAGTAGCTCCTCAGTCCGTTTTACGAGAGTCGAGTGCATCCCACTCGCCGACAGTGTCACCCACCCGAGTGCTAGCCCGACCTGACGGCGCTGAAATTCGGTGCCACTGCGGCGAGGCTGTCGGCCTGCCAGTATAAAAAAGAGTAACAAATTTTCAGGGGCATTTCACCGTTCTGAATCTATCCGAATCAGCTGCCGGTCATGTTGTGAAGTAGAAATATGAAGGAACAGCTGCAGCTATACCGAGTCCGGGCAGACGAGGTTTGGCGAGCAGTGCAGAGAGTGGTCATAAAAAATCACAGTGGAGGGGTCACTTGAGAATTCCACTGCTGCCAACAGTGTTTGTAGGTAGTTAAAAAGAATAGAGTACAGGCGTCGAGCAGCTTTCCGTAAGCCACACACGTCCGTAGTCCGTGTTAACTACATGTAAGGTTGTGTAAACAGTGACAGCTGTGGGCTGTGGATAACTGGAAGTGAGTCATTCAAAGTAACAGATCAGCCTGATGGAAGTGTCTGGGTTTGATGAATTCGTGGAGAATATTACATGCCATTGTGTGTGTGTGTGTGTGTGTGTGTGTGTGTGTGTGTGTGTGCACGCGCGCATCTTTATATTGTTCCTAATGTAACATTTTCTTAACCACAATAAGGGGGTGGGGGGGCAAAAAAGAAAAAAAAAGAAGAAGAATAGGAAGAAGAAAAGGTCCCTCGCACACGTGCACACGATATGAACATGTTTTACAGCATTGTATACTGTGTACAGTAGAGGAACAGTCCAGAAGCGGTCACTGTTTGTATCAGCATAGCAGTGCACTCTGTCTTAAATCGTCATCTCTGAGCCGACGGTTGGTCGACCATAACATTTCTGTAGTGGACTGACTTCCACAGAGTCCTGGTCCTTACAGTGACTCAAATCATCAACTTTGGTCCACACCCCAGCGTCTGACATCAATTCCTTCTCTGGTTTTGGCTCTTGAAGGAGGATGGGAAATCCTTCCACAGACTACAGATTTGAAACAACTCATTGAAAGTGGTCACAGCATAGTTCAAACTGTCACAAAAATGAAGGTTGACCACACGTTGTATTTTACACTAGGTGATCAAAAGTATCCGGACACCTGGCTGGAAATGACTTACAACTTCGTGGCGCCCTCCATCGGTAATGCTGGAATTCATTATGACTTTGGCCCACCCTTAGCCTTGATGACAGCTTCCACTCTCGCAGGCATACGTTCGATCAGGTGCTGGAAGGTTTGTTGGGGAATGGCAGCCCATTCTTCACGGAGTGCTGCACTGGGGAGAGGTATCGATGTCGGTCGATGAGGCCTGGCACGAAGTCGGCGTTCCAAAACATCCCAAAGGTGTTCTGTCGGTTTCAGGTCAGGAATCTGTCCAGAACAGTCCATTACAGGGATGTTATTGTCGTGTAACCTTTCTGCCACTGGCTGTGCATTATGAACAGGTGCTCGATCGTGTTGAAAGATGCATCACCATTCCCGAATTGGTCTTCTACAGGGGGAAGCAAGAGGGTGCTTAAAACAACATTGTTGGCCTGTGCTGTGAAGGTGCCATGGAAAACAACAAAGGGGTGCAAGCCCCCTCCATGAAAAACACGATCACACCATAACACCACCGCCTCCGAATTTTACCAGGCATTCCCCATACCCACACCCTGCCATCAGATCGCCACATTGTGTACCGCGATTCGTCACTCCCCACAACGTTTTTCCACTGTTCAGTGGTCCCATGTTGACACTCCTTACACCAAGCGAGGCATCGTTTGGCATTTACCGGCATGGTGTGTGACTTGTGAGCAGCATTGCTTCACACCCTGTTCTCTCTGTCCCAGTCCCCTTGTCTCTTCCAAATGGTTTCTCCACTCCTATCAGTAGTGTGTCCCTTCTTGCCTTCTATGCATCTTCCTAGACATTGTTTCATGTTGTAGATTTCTGTAGTACAAAGCAGAGTTGTTATATAATTCTGTAACAGTCAACAAAACCAATAAATTATGAAAGAAAATTGCTGGCAAGTACTTATCTTAAGGAGGCAAAACGTGTAGTAGTGCCGATAGATGAGAAAGTGATAAACTTTGTAGCTTCTGTGACTCATAGACCCCGGATGAGAGGGACCTGCCAATAGACGATGTGGTATCACATATGCATAGATGTGTATAGCTGGAGACAGTGATGCGTGGAAAAGTTAAGAAAGATCCACAATTTTTCACCTTGCCTGTCTACAAAAACTGTTCATTCGTAAGCCACATTTTCTAATGTTGTTGCGTAGATAAATTACTTTCAAAATTGAGAATGTAGGAAAAGATAGATTGTGACTGACCCTAAAGGTGACACATTCAGTTGCAGACAGGCACAGTTAAGAGGCCCTACACATAAGCTCTCATCACAAAAGAAAGAGAAACGTATGCCATTCATTCACACGAGCAAACACACCTCACAAACACGTGACCACCAGCTCGGGCCAGGATCCATTGATATGTTGCATCACTAGCTGACAAACCTGGCATTGACTGTGTATTAATTTTGCCAGTTGTCTATCAGAAATGAAACTAAAACTGAACTGTGTCTGTAGTGGTGAAGTATCGGAAAAAATTCATTTCCGTATATTCGTGAAAACCCTTCTAAAATTATGAAACAGTTGTTGAAAGAAATATGAATGCATACAAATGTATAAATACGGTTTCTGCATGCTGGGCGCACCTGCTTCACATTTCTGCTACTCAATTTCATAAATGTCTTTGTGGCAACCCCTCTTCGTAGCTCTACAAACGGCTACCGTTTTCACCTACAGTTGTCTGTGCTTTGCAGTTGAAAGCTGTCCAAAGCACTGCCAGAGGTAGGTGATTTCCTTAAGTTGACTCAAACTGTTAGAGTGTCTTAGTAGTAAAGAATAAATGTATCAAAACTTTGTACACATTGCAGCAACTTTTCATTTGTCTCGGTGTTTACGACAACATCTCTCTCGAACTATGTGTCGTACAATCGTATATTTGTGTAGTGACATTAAGTGGCATATATGGACACTGTCTGCAACATGTGTTGCAAATAGAGCTTACAGAACATCATCCACAATGGGCCAGTTTCCACGTATCTTAATGTTTATGACATTGTATTACTGAACTATGTTAGGTAGACGGTTCTTACCCCCACAGTGATTGTTGCCTGAAAGTACAGGTAATGTATATCATGTTTGGCTGAAATCAATCCAAGTGGAGGGCACACACACACACACACACACACACACACACACACACACACGCACACGCACACACACGTTTGGCTGAAATCAATCCAAGTGGAGGGCACACACACACACACACAGATATACTACTGGCCATTAAAATTGCTACACCAAGAAGAAATCCAGATGATAAACAAGTATTCATTGGACAAATATATTATACTAGAACTGACATGTGATTACATTTTCAAGCAATTTTCGGTGCATAGATCCTGAGAAATCAGTACCCAGAACAACCACCTCTGTCCGTAATAACGGCCTCGATACGCCTGGGCATTGAGTCAAACAGAGCTCGGATGGCGTGTACAGGTACAGCTGCCCATGCAGCTTCAACACGATACCACAGTTCATCGAGAGTAGTGACTGGCGTATTGTGACGAGCCAGTTGCTCGGCCACCATTGGCCAGACGTTTTCAATTGGTGAGAGATCTGGAGAACGTGCTGGCCGGGGCAGCAGCCGAACATTTTCTGTATCCAGAAAGGCCCGTACAGGAACTGCAACGTGCGGTCGTGCATTATCCTGGTGCAATGTAGGGTTTCGCAGGGGTCGAATGAAGGGTAGAGCCACGGGTCGTAACACATCTGAAATGTAACGTCCACTGTTCAGTGTGCCGTCAATGCGAACAAGAGGTGACAGAGGTGGAACCGATGGCACCCCATACCATCACGCTGGGTGATACGCCAGTATGCCGATGACAAATACATGCTTCCAATGTGCGTTCACGGCGATGTCGCCAAACATGGATGCGACCATAACGATGCTGTAAACAGAACCTGGATTCATCCGAAAAATGACGTTTTGCCATTCGTGCATCCAGGTTTGTCGTCAAGTACACCATCGCAGGCACTCCTGTCTGTGATGCAGCATCAAGGGTAACCGCAGTCACGGTCTCCGAGCTGATAGTCCGTGCTGCTGCAAACGTCGTCGAACTGTTCGTGCAGATGGTTGTTGTCTTGCAAACGTCCCGATCTGTTGACTCAGGGATCGAGACATGGCTGCACGATATGTTACAGCCGTGTGGATAAGATGCCTGTCATTTCAACTGCTAGTGATACGAGGCCGTTGGGATCCAGTGCGGCGTTCCGTATTACCCTCCTGAACCCACCGATTCCATATTCTGCTAACAGTCATTGGATCTCGACCGACGCGAGCAGCAATGTCGCGATACGATAAACCGCAATCGCGATAGGCTACAATCCGACCTTTATCAAAGTCGGAAACGTGATGGTACGGATTTCTCCTCTTTACACGAGGCATCACAACCACGTTTCACCAGGCAACGCCGGTCCACTGCTGTTTGTGTAAGAGAAATCGGTTGGAAACTTTGCTCATGTCAGCACATTGTAGGTGTCGCCACCGGCGCCAACCTTGTACGAATGCTCTGAAAAGCTAATCATTTGCATATCACAGCCTCTTCTTCCTGTCGGTTAAATTTCGCATCTGTAGCACGTCATCTTCGTGGTGTAGCAATTTTTATGGCCAGTAGTGTATATTAATTATTACAATATATATGAATTTCATTCAGCACTATGTGAAACACACGTAGGAGTGTGCCAGACCAGTACAGTGCCTGTAAATCCCACTCCAGCATATAATGTGCCACTCACTGAAGGTTTGGTGTTCTCGTGTGTTGTCACAGTGGTGGTGGAGTACAAGCTGAGGCTGGAGAAGTCCTTGCAGCAGGAGAAGAACGACCACCGGCACACGCGTGAGTCGCTGCAGGCGCGCGCCGAGGAGGAGCGGTCGCTGCGCGAGCGGCAGTCGCTCGAGGCGAGCAACCGCTACAGCTCGCTGCAGCAGCAGTACAAGATCCTGCAGGTACGTGCCGGTTGCGGCCGGAGCTCGTCGGACAGTAAGTTTAGCTTTCTACAGTCCTCCCAGTTCTCTGCCGGCAGCAGTCGCTCTCAATCCGGCTTCGGTAGCGAGAGACGGTGGTCGCGTCTGTGTGAGTTGTGTCTGTTTGGTTTTGGAGGGAAGTGTGTGGGGTAAAAATCGTAGAGGGAGACTGAGGGATGAATGCGGTTAGCAGTTTAGAGTGGGTGAGGGCTTCAGCAGTTGTGCAGAGGTGAAGAAGCTCGTACAGGACAGTGTAGCACGGGGAGCTGCCTCACACCGGTCTCCAGACTGCAGACCATGTAACCTCCGTGTGACACAGTATTCGTTAAAGCCTGTGCTATGGTAGGTGAGCGGGGTTCATCTTATGAGAAAGGATTTTTGTGTAGATATCGACCGCATGTACCTGAATGGTGGCAAATCGGACGTTCACCCACTCTGTAATAACAATGATCCATCAAGTAAGTTCGAAATGCAATTACACGTCAAGATGGACCAAAAGCGGCCCTGAAGATGCTACCAATTTGTTAATAATATGGTCGGTCGCAAGGCTAATTAGGCATTAACTGAGTTTCTTCCCTGTACAAGTTGGTATATATTCATGCAAAACAACAAGTTCTAACACTGCATAATATAGTAGAATTTTAGAACCAGAAAATCTATTGAACTGATAGTCTCACATTCTGTATTGATATGGAAAAACCGTGAATACATAGCACTACACTATAATGTATACTACAAAACTTTACACTGTCTATTAATCTGATTAAAATCGGGCATAAGTGTCCCTAGAAATAGCACTTTCGAGCCACACACAAAATGTGAATTTTGATAAAGGTAGAACACTGATAAATTTTGTCTTTTGTATTGACTTTAACTTTTGCTGGTCAAACCAATTTAGAACACTTAAGGATTCAAATGAATGGGGGGGGGGGGGGGGACCCTGAAATTGTTATGATCGCTGTATTTAAAAAAATGGTTACTGAATTTATTATGCGTTCAAGATTTCCAGTATATAAGTTACTACTCTTTTCATCTTATTTACTGCTCATTTAAATACCTTTATATCTGTCTTGAAATAATTAAACTTCATTACTATATCAATATTAAAGTTATCTTTCAACTTCGTTAGACTTTCGTTATTCATTTACTGGTTCATTAACGAAACATTTCTTTAAACACCTTTCTAACATAGCTAGGTCTGCAAATAATTATTATTAACACAAACTTTAATTTTTCATTTCGGGACAGTGGGATTGCACATTATTTGGAAAGGACCCTGTGTAGGTTAGTTGTGAGCATAATTAAATGATGGGAAATTTCTGGTAAAATTTAGGTTATTATTGCACCAAACACAGTTCACTCTCTGATCCATAGGAATACAGTACTAAAAGTTTCAACCTGCTTGTATCGACGCGGCAGTTGGCAGGCGGCGAAATGGCGAGGCACAGAGCACACATACAACCACAGCTATGGCTCTCGATGTATCGGGACTTTAATTCTTCTTGGCGTCGCAGTACCTTTCCATTTAGTACCTATGGAATTTTGCCATGCTGTGTGGGTGTTGTAACGGCATACCCGAGGCTCAGTGGTGCTACGTCTTCCAGGAGAGCCTCCTCGCTCCAGAACGTGTTGCTCAAACCAGTGCCAAACTCCAACAACTACTGCTGAGCCCGTTGTGCCGTGCAGCGCCCGCGCGCATTTTCCCGCGCTCACCTGCCATCCACCTTTTACCGCTCCCTTACAGACAGGGTAATCACCTGAGATTTTGCATTCTACATATCCTAACACATTGCCTACGTATGGATCAGACGCACAGTTACAATTTTCAACATCTTACAATAGTTTCAACATTTGTTACATTTCAATTCTATTACAATATTACTTGACATTTGACATAAACATTAATATTCACATTGAAACTTATTTTCAGTTTTCTTAACATAATGACAAAAAAAAAAAAAAAAAAAAAAAAAAAAAAATGAAATTAGAACATCAATTACACAAGTTTATCGAAAAATCAGAAGAAAAAAAAATTACTTATATGTACAATAGTACAGTGTCATTGTTGTTACAACCACACCAGTAGTTCCCAGGATTTGCCTCAATTTTCATTCACACGGTGTAACACAACCTTGTTCCTTATTGTATCTGACCACTTCTCACCTTCCACTCTTATCCAGATCCACAGCTGATAAGCCTGTGAGCATTCCTCCACTCCCTGCTGCAGTATCCGTTTTTTGAACCGCTCGGGTAAACACTCCAAATGAAACACTTCACTATTCATTTCCATAATTGCTTATTTAAGGGGCCAAGAAAATACTACTCCTTCAGTTAACATTTATTTGGTAAAAGCTGTCTTTTTTTTTTTTTTTTTTTGTTTCTCGATTACGTCTCACATTACTGGTAATTTTGCATTCTAGTTAGGTGAAATTATCAACTTCTTCCCCTAATGCATTGCATATTTCCTTTTGTCTTCAATGTTTGCCTTGTAAAAACTTTTACCTCAGTCTTCCTCACACGTATCTCTATCTCATATTCCTCTCAGCCGATTTCAGTTATTTTAACATATTGTCGATGACCTTTTCATTTTGCTCAGTAATGCCACATCGTGGGAAAATCTGAAACACTCATTTGTCCTTCCTCCCAGTGTCACACTGTTGTTTGATTGGAAGCAGTTTTTAACTAAATTGTGTGAATGTAAGTTAAACAGAATAGGTGAAAGGCTACAACTTTTTTTAACCCCTGTCCCAGTTTCAGTGTCTTCAGTCGTGTCATTTCCCATTCCTACTTTAATCACCTCATAATCTGATAACAGTGGACCAAACCTACTAACGCGCTGCGTGTAGGGATTGTCTCTCTCCACTGTACACGTCAAATACGTTGTGTTCGTCTGACCTAACCTCTGATATGCCAGTATCACCTGGCTTACTGCTTTACCAAACTTCTACCTCTACCTACAAATTCTCAAATACCATGCACGCTGCCTCGCTTTCTGGATCTGTGTACCCTCTCCCACTCGAATCGTTATGAAATTATTAACTTCCTCTGTATCTTAAAATTCTCCTCTCTTGTACTGATTTGGTACACTTTCCACAAACTTGACACCGACCACCCAATTGTCACATCTCTAATTATTGACTCTCGTACTTTTGCACACGTGTTCCAGCACGTTCCCACAGTCTGTACACCCACACACTCTCCACACCCTTTCCCAATGAAACCCACCTTCCTAAAGCTGAGGACGAAATGTGACCGGAGACATACCGGTGCTTCCTGCTTTAACTGAATACACATTTTCCTACCTGTGTCAGGTTTACTCTGATCCCCACCCTTACAACTTCTCAATCTGGGGTCCTCGTGTCTATCCCAAACTCTGTCCCACAAGAATTTGTTACAGCTATTACTCATTTCTCTCACAAATCAATAAATGGCATTTCTCATAATCTCTCTTCTCGAAATACCCCAAAATGTGCAGCACCCCGTTCGTCTCCAGTGGCAAATATCAGTTTTATTTATGTACTTCTCAGTAAATCATCTACTACCATTTAAGAAAAACTCATAAAAGTTTATTAGTATTCTAACCTACAAGTAATATGTATTTTAACATCATTTTAATGTACATTAAATCACTTATTTTATATTTTAAATCTCGCATGCTGTAGAAAGTACATGTGAGCTGCTCCCAACTCATTTCACACCCATGTAGGGATAGGGGGACAAGTGAAATAGCAATACAGAAGGGAAGAAATACACGATTCAGAAGAGCAGTCTTTCATCTTCAGACTCCCCAACATGCGACTCGGAAAACCTCAACAGATAAAAGGTTCGTAGCAAAACCCGAATTTCTAATATCTCACTCCATTCAGAGAAATCTAAGCTGTGATTGATGTGACACAGTTTTCTGTTTTAGATGTTTGTCTATCTCTATTTTCAGAAAATTTTCTTTGAGCTATAGTTTTCTAGATCTATAATTATAAAATATTTCAGGTCAAATTGTAGCGTACGATGAAGAGGGACTGAGTTACAATAGATTTTTGTTTAAAATGAGCTTGATAGTGAAAAACTGTTAATGAACGCATACAAACTCATTTCACAATTATTAAATCAAATATTGGCAAAGGTTAAGTTATACTTCGTGCAGAACTACACCGGCCAGCTTCTAGTTTAATTCCCCCCCCCCCCCCTCCCCCCCCGTCACATGTCCTTGTTCTCCAACATTTTTCTTTCTCTTCCCTTTCTTGTATCGATTTCCAGTCCCCCGTCACAGTTACTTTCTTGTCTCACTTAGCTGTCTGCAAAATTTCTTTTACCTCGTCAAACATTCTTGCAGCCTCTTCATCATCTGCTGAGCTGGTTGGCATATATTCCTGATAATGTATCATCATCCTGAGTTGTTCCGACCTGGCAGTCCGAGCAGGGCCCAATTTTACATGCAAATTATTTACCTGAGAGGGTATTGATCATTGGACTGTGCTGTAGAGCTGCACGCCCTCGAGGAAAAAAAATGACTGTAGTTTCCCCTTGCTTTCAGCTATTTGCAATGCCATCACAACGAGCCCATGTAGACCATTACAGCGAGGCTTGTCGGCTAATGTTATAAGAGCAGATCAGTATGTCATCCAGGCTGCTGCCCCTGCAATTACTAAAAAGGCTGCCATCCTTTTTCAGGAACCACGGTTTAGTCCGTCCTCTCTACAGATACCTATACGGTGTGACTACACACGTACCGTACGGCTGTCTGTATTGCCAAGGCAACGAATTTGCCCGACCTCGGCAAGATCCGCAGTTTGTGCGTATGAAATATATAATCATTGTTGACGTAAAGATTATATGTTCTGTTGAGAGGAATGAATAAAGATCCATTTACCTCCGGGGCAACAGTTTGAACGACGGACCGATCCGACCTTGTAACATCGGCCGCCACAGCCTCGGTGTGAGCGGCTGAACGTGTGGGATACAGATGATGTGCAGCTCTACCGTGTCGCTTAATGATGACGGTATCATTTTGGGTAAAATATACTGACGGTCCCCAGATCTCCAGATGCGGACTGCTCGGGAAGATGATGTCACCGGGAATCTTATGTCGAGAGCTACTAAAACTGTTCTTCGGACCGGAGACCGACAGTCCGTGCAGAATAGTTGTCATTTCTGCATTGATGTCAGACTGTGGATGGAAGTAAACAGAGAATACACTGTGTGGCAAAAAAATGTGAAGCACCCAAAAGGAAGGGAGGAGCAATGGAAATGAAACTCACTGTGAGCCCAGTCATCTGTATGACGTTGCACCCACTCTGGCTCGGATGCACGCACTGATTCGGGCCGCAAGGGGCCATAAAGGTATTGTATCCTCTCCTAGATGAGGTGGCCCACTACTACTGATCTCGGATAGTGCACTAGGGTGGAGTTGACAGCCGAGCCGGTCCCACTCGTGCTCCATTTGTGACAGATCCGGGGCTCTCGTCGGTCGCGGGAGTACCTCGGCATCGCACCGGCAGTCTGTAGAGACACATGCTGTGTACAGACGAGTATTGTCCTGTCAAAAAATGCTGTCACAGTGCAGTCCCGTTAGAGGTAGCGTGTGAGGCAGCGGGACGTCTGTGACGGTATCGCGTGTCAGAGTTTGCCGAATGACTACCGGCCGCACCTGTAGTCGTACACGAAGGCTCCTCACGAAGTGATGCCCAGAGTAATACCACTGTTCTTCCCCAAAGTGTCGGAAGAACGGGACCTCTTCCCGAGTTGCTGCCGGTGTTGACCCTCTGGGGTGGTGCAGAACACACTACGGTCTAGGGTTCCCCATCACGGCAACACTCTAAAGGCGACCATTCTTGTCATTACGGGGCCAGTAATTCCGTAGCCCGGCTGCTGTTGGCTGCTGACATGTTGCAGGATGGCACGGTATGTTGCAGGAAGTGTGTTCATCGTTCCGGAATGGCAGCCACAGATGTGGAGGCGCTACAGACCAGTGGTCCTCTGTTACGGTTGTCAGACGTAGTCACTGTAACCGTGACAATGAGTACACCAACCATCACTATCACAAGTAGTCTGATGTAGGACCACAGTCACATCTGAACTACCAGTAAATCTGATCGTTGCACAGTTTGACCGGCTGGTCAAACGCAAACCTTTAGTAGTGTCCCTTTCAAGTGGTGTCAGGAGCTGATAACGCTGTCTGATACGAGTACGTGGCATCTTTGTGTCCTTCACAGTGACCGGTCGACATCCCCCCGCATTTACCGTACGAGGCTATTTAGTGACACTAGACACGGACGACAGTAATAGAGTCTGGCGGTCATTCGACCTGTACCCGCTTGCGGTGTGTACGCGTACGGAGTTTCATCGGGATCTGACGGCGTCTTCGGGCTGCTTAACTTTTTTTGTCGGCCAGTTTAACTGTAATAGTACGCACGCCCGTAGCCGGCAGACTGATGACAGGACACTAATTGTCGCTCACAGGGCCAGCACGGAGACCTGGAGGAGGAGACGCAGAAGCTGCGTACAGAACGGCTGGAGTGGCTGGAACGCAAGAGCGGCCTGGAGGCGTCGGTGAGCGCGCTGCAGCAGCAGCTGACGCAGCTGCGGGCATCCAAGGCGGCCGAGCTCCAGGATCTGAAGGTGCGTGCCGGCAGCATTTTGTGGAGTGGGGTGGAGTGGACGGGCAGCATCGGCAGAGCACGTCCCTCAGAAGTGGCGCGCTGTAGGCACTGTGGGGTCACCGTAAGAAAATGCTAGGCCGCAATACTGTCACTTTGAATTGTTGGGTGTTACATGTTGGCTCAATCCAAAGACAAAATTATACATGCAATTAGGTAAAGCAAATTGTATAGTAGGCAATATTGTGAAAGGATGGTGTGAATTCCATTGTTTGGTGAGTCCTGTGTGGTAAGTAGTATGTTCTTTCTATTGATACAAATGGAAATACTTGTTACCAGCATGTTCTGTGTGCAAAAACACGACAGGTGATGTGGTCAGACAGATTGTTGTGAAATTAGGATTTCTTCTGCAAACCCCTTCATATGTTCGTACACCCGTTTGAAGGTGGATACTGGGAAACAGTTTTTATTGTACGCTACATCTGCGAGCAGCATTCGGTAACTAATGCAACACATTTTTTTTTTTTTTTTTCTGTAAGCACGTTTGGTTTTACTCGAGAGTCCGATACACCATATTATGTATCCCCCACTCTTTTCGCTTAAAAATCCAGTTTTCAGCGTAATATCCGTTCAGTGTCTTGTGATACGTTATTGGGAGGGCCCGCACGGTACCACTCGACTGGTCGAATTTGGATCTGATATCTTGCTGTGTCAGTAACCTCACCATCACCTGTGTACTGCTTCCCACAGAGTGCATCCTACATTGGGCCAAACAGATAGAAGGCAGAAAGTGCAAGATCCGAACAGTAAGGTGGACGAGGACCTGCTATCGGGTGCACAGACTTCTGTGTGGCCTCGTGTTGTCATTTAGAAGGAGAAGTTCATTTACATTTTTGTGGCACCGAACTCTTGAAGTAGTCTCTTCAACTTCCTGAGGGTAGCACAGTGTACTTCGGTGTTAATTGCTGTGGCACGAGGGAGGACATTGAGCAGAGTAACCCCTTCAGAGTCCCGGAAGGCCTTCGCCGTGACTTTCTGAGCCGAGGGCGCAGCTTTGAACTTTTTCTTCGGAGGAAATGCAGTTTCGATTCCGGTTCAAAGTGACGAACCCACGTTTTATTGCCCGTCGTGTCGATCGGCCCCTTAACGTGCGAGTAACACCGCACGGACAGTACTTCGTCGATCTTTACGGTCTCCTGTTAGGCGGCGACGAACCCGGCTGGCACGTATCTCCGAGTACCCCGACTGGTGGATGAGCGTGTCACAACTACCGACAGAGATGGCCAGTCAAACGGCCTTCTTATTGGATCGGCTACCTTACTCATTAATTTACTACATATTATTTGCAATGACACTAAACAGGTATCGCTGTTATATTTTAATTGTATTCAAAAGTGTGTTATTGTTATTATGACCGACCAAATCGTGACTAATCGCGTGGCGTGCGTTTTTAACGATAGCTTTACACTCGCCCAGCCTTTATTTGTGCAATATTATATATAAATATAAAGACAGGACCGAAATATCGATCTCTCTACCGTAACCGGTAGAGGCAAATACGCTATTGGAGTTCGGTTACATCTATCTTGACTCGTATTGTTACAAAGGGACGACTGCCACGCACGGCTCCCGACCGGCCGCCTGCCGGCAGGCCGGCCACGCCGAGTCCCCCGGGGAGGACACTGTGCGAGAGGTGGCTGCCCCGTCCCGGTCTCGAACCCGTGGCAGCAGCCGGTGGCACCCGGTTGTCTCGTTGTCTAGTGTAGCCGTGGCGTCGTGATATTACTGCCGGGTTCAGAGTGCCTCTGCCTTGACATTCGCAGTCGTTTGTGCTGCTCTGGGGCACGTCTGTCGAGCTCTTGCCCTGCTCTTGCTTGTGTAGCTGATAACACTATTGTAGTCCCATTGTGGTAGCACCTTCCTCTCCCTTCTGGATATTTATCCTGCACGGTGCCGTTTTTGCAGAGCACGACTATCCTGTCTTGCAGTTCTTTTGTGTACTTGTTTCTATAATCTAAACACCACCACATTGTGCTTACTGGCCAGCTGTAGCTGATGTGAGTCCATAGCAGTTTCTTACGTATTTCGTACATGACTGGGCAGTGCCATTACACTTGAAAACCACCGATAAGTGCACGGCTGATGGTACTTAGCACGGTACGACACGTTTGGGCTTCTACCCATTCCATTTACATACAGAGAGCGGTCAAACTGAGAGTGTGAACGCCTCTGCGTGCCCTGTCGTTAGTACCGTCTAGTGTTCACGGTCCCTGTGGAAGCGGTGCGTGGGGCTCTGATGTATGTTTCTAGATTCTGTACTTAATTCCAGTTCTCGACACTTTCGAGGTTGTGCTTTTGTGGGATAGTTGGTATCTATCGTCAAGACTGTTAATTCATGTTATTTGACATTCCCGAGGTGCTAGGTCGGACAAACCTGTGAGCAGTTGTGCAGCATTTGGTCTCTTTGATTCCTTCACCACAGTCATTTTTTGGTCAACACACTTTCTTCCATCACGTGGCAGCCCTGAAGTGTGATTATGTAAAATCTGCAGAACACACATCTACAGCTGCCATAAACTCTGCATTGGATTAAAAAATATTTCCAGACACAAATTTATTAATACGGAGGTTTTGGTGCAACTGGACAGGTTGGACTATCTTGTGAGTGCATTGGATGTTACAAAAAGTCAGAAACCTGATACAGTTTTTCTTTTGGTAAAATATTCGTATAAGAATGAATTCATTTCAGACTGTGATTTTCTCTCTCTCCCTTCCCCCTCCCGCCCCCTGTCCCCACAAGTGGTTCTAGGTGCTTCATCCTGCCTCGAGCATGGATGTGTGTGATGTCCTTAGGTTAGTTAGAATTACGTAGTTCTAAGTCTGGGCGATTGATGACCTTAGATCTTGTCTCATAGCGCTCAGAGGCATTTTTTGAACTCCCCACTCCCCCTCAACACTTCCCCACTCCCCCCATTCCCCCCACACACCCCAACTCCCCCCACTACCCCCCACTCCCACGACCCCCTCCCCCACTCCCACGACCCCCCCCACTCCCACGACTCCCCCACTCCTCCCCACTTCCCCCCACTTCCCCCCACTCCTCCCCACTTCCCCCCACTGCTCCCCACTCCCCCCCCCCCCACTTCCCCCCACTCCCTCCCCACTTCCCCCCACTGCTCCCCACTTCCCCCCACTGCTCCCCACTTCCCCCCACTGCTCCCCACTTCCCCCCACTGCTCCCCACTTCCCCCCACTGCTCCCCACTTCCCCCCACTGCTCCCCCCCCCCCCTCACTGCTCCCCACTTCCTTCCCCACTTCCCCCCACTTCCTTCCCCACTTCCCCCCACTTCCTTCCCCACTTCCCCCCCACTTCCTTCCCCACTTCCCCCCCCACTTCCCCACTTCTCTCCCCCACTTTCCAATGCTGGAGTTGTCACTGGTCTGGGCACTCCTGCTCCTGATCAGCATCTGTTCCACACTGTGGCTTACTTCATTCTCACACTTTACTGTGGGGTGCTGCTTTTTCTCTTTCTGTAGATGTGGGTATTCATTCTCTGTAAATGCTAACTCTGATGATGATTTTGCTGCTGGGTTCTCGGACTTTATTTTCTGCTAAACCTCTTCACATAAGATGTATCAACACTAGCATTTTGTGTTCCTCCTTCATTTAAAGTAAAACACCTTCCGGACAGTTAACCATTTAATCATATTGTTCATTAGTATTTATTATGTATCGTAAAACAACCACCGACTGCCTTCAACAAAGACGAAGATTGAGTTGGCCCCGTACGATTGAATCCAATGTGTCCTTTTTTTTAATGTTTTAACCGAACCGTGCTGAATAGGTTCATTGTATTTAAAGAATGACCAAAAGCTGTCGTTTATTTGTTCACAATATCCCTGTACTCACAGTTCTCAATTTATGCTGAGACTTTCACCAGTCAATATGCTGAATGCTGGAGTGGGCTGTCAATTTTTGCAGTCGATGACTGATGTAAAATACGTGAGCCAATTGGTGTGTGTGTGTGTGTGTGTGTGTGTGTGTGTGTGTGTGTGTGTGTGTCAAATGCTGCAAGTAAAAGCTGTTATGTACTTGATGCCAAGGAACTTTCTTTTAACGTGATGTAATGATAACCCCTTGCTTAAACAACGTCGGTTGACCAGAATTTGTTTTCTGTGAATATATATTCATCAGAACTGCTTATGATATTTCCATGATGCAGTCCTTTCCTTTTTCTTTAACATTTCCACTGTTGACAGAGACCAGGGAGTTTAGTGCTCTTCCACGACGGAATACCATGGTCCGTCGACCTTCTGTAGCCGACTGCAGTAATTGAATTAATTTTGGTGCACACATTTGGTACCTGCGACATCTGTCAAGCGTGGAAAACTTGTGTCGTCATTAGGTGACCTCAGAATATGTGGAAAAATTTGAAAATCTGTGCTGTACTAAATAAAAAGACCACTCCGTTTAATAAATAAGAACTGATTGTATTCTTTAATGGTTCCACATCGACTACCGGTAGCCAGTAAGAGACGAGGAGATGTGTGTACTGTCCACATAGTGGGAGCTCTGATGACTGAAACTGGTACAGGTGTCTGTCTGAGAAACCAGGCTGTGAGTTCTGTTTGCAAACTTTTTTATTTCTTGGCAGGGAGTAGGCGGGGGCGCGAGGCTGCACTTGCCCCTTGCATGCTGTGGCTTAATGGGATGGTATTTAAAATACCCCTGGGAATTATTTGTTCAGGTTTAATTCTCTCGAGAAGTCTGTAGTGGTTGTGTAAGTTACTGTATTTTCTGATATGAGAGTGGTGGAAACCCTGGAGGGAAACCAGTGTTTCTACTCACTTAGCCTCTTTATGAAAGGTACTTGCTGGGTGTGATACCACACACACAAAGATACTTAAAAAGGAAATACTAACACTGATATAAACCTAAAGAGTGTTTTGAACACTGCAGTGATCTTCTAGGAACCTTTCATACTGTGGTTGGTATGGTATTGCCTTCCTCTGATCTCTGAACTGATTTGCCCTGCCAGTTGTAATAGGGGGGCCCACAGTATGGTGTTGACTTTGACCCATGGTGCAGCTCAGTATTTTTCAAATTGTCAGAGGTGAAAGACGTGATAAGTGACAACTAGAAACTGTAGATCTTGTGGGGAACTAACCTAAGACTTTTAGATCCGTAGTATGGCACTTTATTACTGACAAGGATACTACATAGCAGTTGGAGGAGGAGGAGATTAATGTTTAACGTCCTGTCGACAACGAGGTCATTAGAGACGGAGCGCAAGCTCGGGTGAAGGAAGGATGGGGAAGGAAATTGACCGTGCCCTTTCAAAGGAACCATCCCGGCATTTGCCTGAAGCGATTTAGGGAAATCACGGAAAACCTAAATCAGGATGGCCGGAGACGGGATTGAACCGTCGTCCTCCCGAATGCGAGTCCAGTGTGCTAACAACTGCGCCACCTCGCTCGGTAGCAGTTGGATTTTCTGTATTTGCGGTAGATGAAGTTCAAAGTTGAAATCTCATTCGTACAAAAGAGTGGGATGCAACACTCAGAACTTCTCAAGAAAACCGGCTTTGTAATTATTCCTTGTGATTTAATACCTGAAAGTAACATCAGTTGTGTGATGGGCAGTGTGGCCTGTGTACGATGTCTGTGTCTTTAAATGAAGACACGTTTTCGGCGTGCATTTACACGAAGGGTAAAAGACATAAAGATGAAAACCATAATTTGTTATGTTTTTCATTAATTGAAACAAACTTTAATAACAATCCCTTATAGAATGTGGGAAATTAAGAATTTATCTTTGCAATCAAAACTAAAATTCTGCCTCTGGTACGTAATTAAAAATAAGTAGATGTTTCCCATATTCAACCAAAACAATAAGAATGAATGCGTGACCAAAACGAGACTCGAACCGGCGATTAGGATTCTCGAGCACTACCAATTTTTTTAGCATCTTTATGCAGTTTATGCTTCACAGAAATGCTCTTAGAATATGTACCTTCATTTAAAAATTTGCACCAGGTGGAAATTGAACGTAGACCACCCACTTGCAGACGAACATTCTACCACGTAGCCACATTGCCAGTTAAAAAATTGAACCACAGTTCAGGGGAGGTGTGGACAAATAGCAGCCCTCCGACGCTTTTTGTGCAGCCTACTGAGACAGCAGAATTTTTGTGTAACAATTCATACCTTTTCTCAAATGAAATGCAAAGTTAACTAATTTATGCAATCATGTTAGAAGGTACAGCCCTTGGCTGAGCTCCGCTTTCAAAAACTGGTGTTCAAATCAGATCTGTTGCCCATCTGTGCTTTAGGGCAGTAAAGACACTCGGAAAACTTAAGGGGGTAGGACGTCAAACGGGCCGACTTGGAGCAGGAGAGGCATCATAGGACATTTTAATTTCCAGTGTCTATTCTTTTACAAATAAATTCATAAAACTCGAAAACATAACAAAATAATTTTTTTTTTTGCGTGTGAAAATTCATCATTTTTTCAGTTTCTAATGGCTGCATTTGTTGCTACAGGTACACTTTTATTCATAAGCTAGAGAGATTCTTCGATGAATTTTGCACCACATACATACCATACTCACAGGTGCATGAAACTCTAGAATTTATTTAATTTATGAAAAAACGAATGAGCTGTTGTATTTTAAACTTCGTGTTTAGAAAAAAAAAACACAAATTTTTGTGTTAATTACCTCAATTTTTACCACAGTTTTTAATAGATTTGGAAAATTCTAGAGTTTCGTACACCGTTAAGTATGGTTTGTTTGCTGTGCAAAATTCATCGAAGAATCTCTCTTATTTATGAAGAAAAGTGTACCTATAGCAATAAATGCTGGCATTAGTAAGTGGAAAAAAGTGATGAAATTTCACATCTAAAAAAATTATTACGTCATGTTTTACAACTTCCACTGCTAATAGTGTGAATTCTGAATCCTTCCTGATCATGCTGGCAAAGTGTTATGAATTTATTTGTAAAAGTATAGACAGTGGAAATTGAAATGTCCTGTGGTGCCTCTCCTGCTCCAAGTCAGTCTGTTTGACGTCCTACCCACCTTAAAAACTTCAAATCAGTTTTCTGCAGAATTTTTGAGAGTTGCATCTTGCGGCTTTAAATACAAAAATCCAGTTGTCGAGACACACAAACAGTTCAGGAGTCGGCGACACTTGTCACGCAGAGGGAACAGGCGAAGACAGCTCGTCCTCACGGTGGACGCCTCCCTCTTTCAGACGCAGTTCTCGCGCCTGGAGCAGGAGCACGAGAGCCTGACCAAGCGGCACGGCGAGGCGCTGGCGGAGGTGCGCTCGGGCGCCGCGCGGCTCAAGGAGAAGCAGCGTGACGTCGACCGCCTCTCCCAGGACAGGGAGCTGCTGCAGGTGCGGTGCGCCACGCCCACTGCCGAGCCGAATAACTCCCTCCCCCACACTTCTCCACACATTATGTTCACTAGCTACGTGCATCGCTGACTCCTGCACGTGATGTCACCTCCCCACCTACCGCCCATTCGTCATCTCGGTCGTTCCCAACCTCTGGAAATCCGGCAGAGAACTCCCCCTCTCTGACTGACACCCTCCTCTCATACCTACACGCCTCCCCCCCCCCCCCCCCCCCACCTCTCATTGTCATTGTGACTACTGTCTGTTCCCTGACTCATTTTTCTGTTTCTCCGTCTCTCCTGGTAATTCCCATCACGTGTCATTCTAATGTCTACCGAGCAACCCTCAGTTTGTGGGTTTCTTTTCCATTAATAGTCCACATCTCACTGCCACAGTATTGCTAATACACGTGGATTGCGGACATCCCTTTCCACACACACATACACCGTCAGGACCTAATTGTGAAAATTCTATTTAGATTACCAAAAGCACTGTAGGACATTTTTACTTCTTGATTTTGCAGCTCCCTACAGTCATTTTCACTAACTACTCTAAATACCAAACCTCTTGACTGGTTGTATAACTCGGTTGTTACTTGTCATCCAAAACATTACTACCACCTGCTTAATGGTTTGGTGGTCAACCATGTGATTCTGAGTAGTGTGGTTTTGACAAATCTTTAGTGCATTTCTGGAGGTGTGTGTCACTTCGTGTGTACGACAGGTCGTGTTATTCCCACAAGACGTATTCTGTCGTGTTTAGATCAGTCGAATTTGGTGACCGAGGCATCGATATTAATTCACTATCGTGCTTCACAAACCAGTATAGCCCAATTCTGGCCTTTTGATACAGTCGGTCAATCTGCGGAAGATGCCATCGCCGTTGAGGAAGGTGGCGAGCGTGAAGGGATGCAGGTGGTCCACAGTTCCCAGCTATCACAGTCTTTGATTACTACTGTAGGCCTCACGGAAGTCCAGGTGAATATCTCCCGTAGCATAATACTGCCCCCGATCGTCCGTGTCCGTAGTACGGCCGTGTTTTGAGCAGTTGTATTCCTGGATGACAGTGTAGCCAGATGAGACAGTCGACCTGGTGTGACGAGAAATGTGATTTGTGATTCATCCGACCAGGCAACACGTTTCCATTGATCTGCAGTACAATCTGAGTGATCCGCTGTCCTCTGCAATTGTAATAGACAATTTCATCAGTGTGTCCGGAGTGGTGTGCCTTGACAAACACTGTACTCAGAAGTCAGATCTGCCAGAAGATCGCCGCCTATCCTGCTTTGCTGAGTGGACGAGCCTCCGACGTCCATTTTGTGTGATGAAATGTGTACATCTGACACCTTTTCGGCTATTCGTACCCACTATTCTCCACCCAATTTCCACTGCTACTTTCAACAGTACCATGTGATTAGCCACCCGGCTTCACTGTTTCCTATGTGCTCATTCTGAAGTGCTGGGCCATAATGACCAGCCTTCTTTCGAGATTGTTCATGCCAGTGGGTTTTTGCATTTGTGGCCCGTATCGTCGCTAGAATAATTCTGCGTTCTTCTCTGCTGCACTTACATTTTTTCCATACTGTGTCACATGGGTGCAGCACGACTGTGTGGCATTTGATCTGGTGACGGGTAGTGGTCGTAATGCTTTGCTTCATCAGCGTATTTTAGTCTTATTATAATTGGTATTAAGTACAACTTTCACACTTGGTGTATTAAATCTTTCTCTTTGTAGCCAAACTGTGTCTGTAATAGAGAGAGACAGTAAAATACCATTAGTTTTGTGGTGATGGTTCAGATATGTTCCATTAACACACACTGCTTCTTCACTTTGCCAGTTACAGAACATCACAGTTTCCTGTATGACTGTCGTGAATAGTTTTGACGTTACAGAATCTCCTTTCCTGACTCTGAACTAAACACTGAATTTTCCACTGTTCTAATGAAGTGAAATGGAAGCTCTAATTGTTACCTGTCACATATTCTGACTCTTAAGATTTCAGTCTGGTTTCTGTACAAGTTGTAGATCTAATTTTTCGCTCCCTGTCTCATTTTCCTGATAATTTTAGGATTTCAAATACTGTATATCGAGTCAACACTGTTAAAGATTTTTTTCTGAATCCCATACATGTAGATTTGGATTTCTTCAGTCTATCTTATTAAGACAAGCTATAGAATCGTTACTGTACACATGTTCCTACAATTCACATGAACTGAAATTAATTTTCTCTGTGGTTACCTTTTACTTGTCTTTCTATTCTTCAGTAAATAATTGTTGTCAGCATTTTGCAGCCACTGCATAATAAACTTACAGTTTGCTAATACTCTTTACTTGTCAGTACATTTTGTCCTTGGAATTTGAATTATTACATTCTTCTTGAAGTTTTGCAGATATTTCACCTGCCTCGTGCCAGGTGTTACGGTTGGCTATCCCGAGCACCTCAGTAATTCTGTGGGAATGCTTTCTATTCCAGGGACTTTGTTTCACCACAGATGTTCCAGTGCTCTGTCAAGTTCTTCTCACAGTGTCGTATCTCCCATATTATCGTCTGCACCTCTGTCCTCTACTCTTTTTGTAATATTGTCATCCGCTTTGAGTCCCATATATCCCTCCCTTCTTTGCAGGGTTCTGAATCGCTGTCTGACCTCTTGATGCTCATATAGCTGCTTCTCTTTCTCTGTAGGCATCTATGTTTCCCATAAACATTTGTGTTTCTATAGTCTTGCATTTACTTCCTAATCACCCGTTTTCCCATTTTGAATTTTGTCAGTCACATTTTTTGGATTTCAGTACTTGCCTTTGCCTACTTTCTTGGCTGCATTTTCAAATCTATTCCTTTCATTCAGTTAACCTGGTATCTAGTGTGTGACTCAAGGGTTTCTCCTGGGTGTTGTTTGTTTGCCTTGTTGATCTTGAGCTGCCTTCACTATTTCATCTCTGAAAGGCATGCAGTTGCCTGTGAGGAACTATTGCAGACAGTCATTGCCTAATGCTCACTTTGAAACTGTCAATGATTTCTGGTTCTTCAAATTTATCTAGTTCCTGACTTCTTAATTTCTTACATTTTTATAAATTTTTCAGATGTGTTCTGCAGGTCCTAACAAATAAATTATGGTTGGACTCCACAAATTCTCCCTGAAATGTTTTGTTGTTAAAAATCTGATTTCTAAATATGTGGCACACAATTACATAATCTACCGGAAATAATCCATTGTCTACGTGTCTACCATGTGTACAATCTTATTTCATGGTTCTTAAACCCAAGTGTTTGCAATCACTTTACTTCTCATTCCATTCCTTCAGTCAGCCAGCCAGTTTCCTCCCACTATTTTTTTCTGTTTTACCTTTTCATACTATAGAATTAAAATCTACAATCAAAATTAAATTTGTAGCTCTATTTTTGAACTTGATACTTTCTCTAAACTAATGACAAATTTTTCAGTAATTTGGCACACTTTGTGTGTGTGTGTGTGTGTGTGTGTGTGAGAGAGAGAGAGAGAGAGAGAGAGAGAGAGAGAGAGAGAGAGAATGCATTCTTTAGTTCCCACTTCACCTAACTTCAACCTATTCATTTCCCTTTTTAAATTCTCTAACTTACCTACCAAGTTACAGGATCTGTCATTTCACTCTCAGACCTGTTAACACCAGTTTTGTTTTTCCTGATGAGTAGCCCCTTCTGGAGGTCCCGATTGTGGCTATTTTACCTCCAGAATATTTTACTTGAGAGAATGCTATCATCATAATGCCGTGCTGGAGATGCATATTGCCACAAAAAAATAACAGCTTTAGTTACCCCTTTTTTCAGCTGTTTGCAGTATCAGCACAGCAAGGCTATATTGGCTGATGTTACAAGACCAGATCTGTCAATTGTTCAGTGTGTGTCGCCTGCAACTACTGAAATGGCTGCCACTCCTCTTCAGGAACTGTTGTTTAATCTGGCCTCTCCACAGATACACCTGTAACGTGGTTGCCCCAGCTGTACAACTATCTGCTACAAACTCCTCCTCGCTCTATTCCTGCCAATCTTGTGTTTGACAGCTCATTGTGGGAAGCAATTTCTTGCCAGATAGGTATAGCTGAGTCACCCTCTATTTTCTTTTAACACCAGTAAACCCTGTTGTCTTCACTCGAGCTTCCATATATAAAACAACTTCAAACCTCTAATTACTTTACAGATGAGTTAAGGCAGGGATTGACAAATAGCAGCCCATGGGCAACCTACTGACAGTTTTTTTGTGGCCCGCTAAGACTCAAAATTTTTATGTTGCAGTTATACCTTTTCTGAAATGAAAAGTTAACTAATGCATACGACCGTTTTAAAAGGTGCAACCCTCTGTTAACCTTTGCTTCCACAAAGTGGCCCCAGAGCCAATACTAATATTCGCTTCTGAGAGTTAAGGTGTTGAATGATGAATTTGTTTGTGTGGCCATCCTCAACAGCAAGCACAGAAATATTTGTTTTGTAAATATAAAACGTCCTATCAGTAATAGAAGGTGTTTCTTATTTACAAAACAAATATAAGGTGTTAAATATTTGACATTAAGCGAGGAACCATTTGAAAAAGTTTTGAAATTATCTGTAAAGTTTGTTTGACGTTGCTAAGTGCTTTCCGGGTCAAATGCTGGATGAATATAATCTGGGAATATGTGCACAGTGAGTTACAATGGCTTGAGACAAATACAGAAAATCTAACTGTAATTGCTTGTTTTACTGTGTTAGACCTGTAACCTGCAGTTTATCTTTTAATGAGTGATTACCGTATTTACTCGAATCCAAGCCGCACTTTTTTTCTGGTTTTTGTAATCCAAAAAACCGCCTGCGTCTTACAATCGAGTGCAAAGCAAGCGGAGGTTCTTAAAAATGTTGGTAGGTGCCGCCACAACTAACTTCTGCCGTCGAATATATGTAGCGCTACACAGACATGCTTTACAGGCTCAAAGATAAATACTGGCACCAAAACCTCTGCGTCAGTAAATAAATTAAAAAAAAAAAGGTGGAAGACGAGTTTTTTTCTCCGCCCCGAGTTTCGACCACTGCATTTTCATACATTATCCAACGAAGTAAATACAAATTTCGTATTGTTCATCTTCGAATGTAGCAGAATTTCAATTTAATACGAAAATCCAACTGGTAAGATTGTTTGGGATGTTTGTCAATATGACCAACTCTACGTTCAGAATTTTTTCCTACCTGCGAGAAGAGGTGGTTGCTAATAGGAACCTGATGAAATGTGAATCACATGCAGTATTCTCTTCACCATAAGAATAATACGAATATGAACATTTCGCCATGTATTCTTTCGTGTTTGCTGCTATCTTATTTAAATTCAGTCTGCCCAATAAACTACGAAACTAGAGTGAGACAACAGCAAACGCGGAAGAATATACGTATCGTGTCATGTTTATATTCGTATTATCCTTATGCGTAATAGTGATACTGTCAGAAATGAAGCACGGTAACTGACTAGATTTTTAAATCTAAGATGACTAATTTCTGTGCAGAATTTGATGCACTAAAGAAGCGGCCGCAAAGATTTTCAAACGGAGAAAAATTTTCGCTAAACTCTCATTCAGAACATCCTCTATCATTTGGTTCTTGTTGATCGTTATTAAAGAAAGCAGCAGTGTAAGTAACAACAAATAGCAGTCTCTTGCCATTGTTTCGCTAATGAGACGATTGCTCTCTCTCTCTCTCTCTCTCTCTCTCTCTCTTTTTTTTTTTACTGTAAGCGGCGGTAGCGCGCACAAAAGCGAGCGGCGACAGGCCGTAAACACGCACTATCAGAATACGACAAACAATTCATGACACAGTACAGTAACGCATTTTCAGCTTAGAGTGACGTAAACACGTATAACAAAGAAAACGGCACTTATCAGATCAAAGCAAAATAAGGAAATCGATTCAAACCAGACGAAGCACGTGCGGCTTAGATTCGGGAAATTTTTTTTTTCCTTTATTTCGAGTATCATTTTTCAGGTGCGGCTTAGATTCGAGTGCGGCTTAGATTCGAGGAAATACGGTATAGCAGCATTTTGGCAAATAATTGTCTGAAATACTGGAAATCAAATTTGGTTGCCCCTGGGAGTCATTAGGTAGGCAACCTGTACAGCATGGACCGGGTTATTCATCATTATATTTTCTAAGTACCTGAAGGATTTACTGTATTCCCAATGATATTTTGAAGAAAGTATCACATTTGCTGATTCTCTTCACTTTAGAAAGTGGCCCCAGAGCCAATACTGTATGAACAGTATTAGTTAAGAAAAGTAATGTCATTATGCCAGCACTACTTGCTCGCCTGCACACTCAATTGTCTCTCCTACTACTATTATCCCTCTTGTTATGATTTGTCTGTTGCTTCTAAGTATAAATATTTAAAAGCTACTAGTCTGGTTTCTTCTTTTCTTTTTTTAAAAAAAAGTTGAGAATTACTGACTTAATGAGACTGTATTGTAGAAGACAGATATGTGAGATATTTGCTGCAGCTATAGAGATATGTCATTGCTGAGTAGCATTGTCAAAACTTTTGCCAAGTATCACATTATGCAGCAGTTTTCCCTGTGTAGCAGTGTTTGGCTGGTACAATCTGTTTTACATCTTTATCAAAACAACTGTGATCACTAATTTTATTCATTTGTTGATTTAAACTGTTTTTTCATTTCTAATCCATTTGTGCATCATTTTAATCATTGTATGAACTTTTCTGTTCACAATAAGTATTGTTCAGTATTTGACAGTGAACTTTGTTATAAAAGTGTAGGATGAATAAATAACAGAAGATAAAGAACAACTGCATATAACTTTGCAGCTGCTGTTTGTGTGTGGCTACCTGCATATTTAGTTTCAGCACTTGTGCTGCTAGTTGCTCCGCGGTGGCTTCGGCTGATGGATGCTGTCAGTGAGAAGTATTTGTGCCCGTTACAGAACCAGTGGCTCAGCTTGCCCCTCTCTGCTTGTCCCTGCACCGTTGTCTCGACTGTTACTGATATTTGCTCACGTGGAAACCTCACTAAAGCCGGTTTGCAACAGTACGTAAAGTTTTGAGCGCTTGTGATGGATTCTTATTGCCTACGTTTTCATCTGTGAAAATCTTACGTAATCACAGTTCTGGTGACAGCGTGTAGTGCCGAACGAGAGCTTCCTTTAATTCACTGTAGCTTTGCCGTGATAAGGTTATATCAGTTTTCTTAGTCGCTCCTAAATCCAGATGCTAAACCTCAATATTAAATCTGTCAGTGTTATTGAACACCCAATGTTGATTAAATATGCATTCAGCTTGAATGAACCAAAGCTGAGGTCAAGTTGACCAGAATGCGTATATACTCCCTTGTTTCGTATTTATATCTGTTGAGTGGTTTTGTGGTGAAATGTCATGGATGGTGATCTGTGGTAAAGTGGTAAGCCTTATTCTGTTCCGATTCCTGTTTCCAGCACTTGCATCATTTGATCCATTGCTTCTGATGGCGCATTTCCCTTTGGTGCTCTATTTTTTCCCCTGAGATCAAGGATCACCACTATGGGAACTCTTATATTATTATCGTGTTTTCAGTAAACATTGTTCAATATTCTATAATGCATTCATTATGCGTGCATAGGATGAACAGAAGATAAACGACAATTGTGAATAATCAGTCACTGTGCAGACAGTGACAAAGACACTTATTTTCGTCCATGACGGTTTCGTTCAATTATTGCAGTGCATTGTATTCTGATGTAAGTGCAAATTATTAATTACTTTCCACCATTTTATATTTTTGTCTGTGTTATTTCTATTACTTATTTTGCTGGAATGTTGTTTTATTTGTAAAACCTCCTTTCGTTTCAGTCTTCTTCTGTGTTATTTTGTCCTTCGTGTGAGAAAAATTTGTTATTAATGTGTGTTGGGGGGGTTACTATCCAGAAACAAGTATATCTTGTAACAAAAAATAAATTTTTGAGACTGATTCACAGCCTCTGTAAATAGATTATTTTCTCTTATTTTTAACTGATCGATGAATATTTTTACATGTTAAAATATTTCAAGATGTAAAAAAAAAACTTAAATCACTTGGGCAAACATTCCAAATGAAAAATAATAAAACAATTTATAAAATAAGAGCAAATAAAAAAGTTAACAGAAACAGAATGATTAAAATTATGCAACACTCGCACTCACTCTCTCTCTCTCTCTCTCTCTCTCTCTCTCTCTCTCTCTCTCTCTCTCTCTCTCCCCCCCCCCCCCTCTCGCCACCACCCTCCCCCCTACTGAATAGGGGATTTAAAAAGTTAATACCACCCCTGGCCACATCTCCTTATTAGTCTCTAGACATGCTATAAGTGAAAAAGAAATTTAAATACGAAGTTGGCAAGCTTGTATACTATATTCAAGATGCTAAGACTATTTAATTGAATATTTGTCCATCAAATTGAAGGAGTTTGAGAAAATAGTTTTTCACAGCAACAGTGTTGGATAAGTGTTTCTCAGTTTTCTTGCTGTGTTACATTTGTTTGTGTACTTTAGCAATGAACAACTTCCACTGTCCTCAACGTCAGGACTTAACTGTTGTACAATTGGACCACACGGTACCCTCGTATGTAGGTGGCCGAATTATGCAAAGGAGACGTGACAAAGTTATGGAACATCTGTATGCTAGCAGAGATTGTGTCAGTGTTTGCAATGGAAAAAACACTGATAGCAGTACTGGTTCCATTTGGCACTGTTGCCGACATTCTTTAGTCGTAGGCCTCTGCACAATCTCTGGTAGCACACGGAAGTTCTGGAAGTCGGTGATGTCTTCGCGACATAATTCTGGCACGTAGCATACCTAACAGCCAACTGAAATGTAATCACTTGACGACAGTGACGGAGGAAGTCTTCGGAGAGCTCGAGATTGCGAAATACGAGAACTGTGAGAAAGTAACTGTCTGAGAGTTTTTTTGACGGTCCACTCTGTTTCCACAGGAGCGTCTGGCCCAGTGTGAGCACCGGCGGGAGGCGGGCGAGGGGGTGGGCCCCGCCCCGCGAGCCGCCCCCTCGGAGCGGGGCGCGCCACAGCGCCAGCTGTCGACGCGGTCCACGGCGAGCGCGCGCGGCGGGGCGGACCGGCAGGCGCCCGGCGGCGGCGTGGGCGCCAAGCCACCCCCGGCGCCGTCTCCGTCTGCCGCCGTGCCGGTTGTCGCTGCTGCAGATAAGGTCGGGTCTCGTGTTGGCTAATAAGCCGTGTCTGCCCACCCCTTGTGTAGCGACGCCGACTGACTGTTTGCCGCAGACAGATTGTTAGAGTATCCAAATCTCGTATTGGTTAAGAAAAGTAATGTAGAAGTAGATTTTGTTTTACGTGTTCTTACAGTAACTGATCCATATACCGAGTTAGACTGGAATTGCTCCAGAATTCCAGGGCTATACCAGATTATACTGTGTGTCCCACAAATTTCACTGTTAGAACATCAACAACTCGAAGAAAAGTAACAAAAATTGTGAATTTTTAAGCCACTCAAAGATGGTCACGATGTTACTGTTGGTGTTTGACTGTTGAAAGCGTTCAAAATGTCCTGCATCCGTGTCACAGGTATGTGCGAGATGAACAGTCTTGTAGTTTTCGACATATCTGTCGTGGTGACAGCTTCCTCCGTACTTAGTGGAACTCTTTTTTATTCCACACATTAATTCTTTATGTTCCGTGCATCTACTTTTGTTAAGAAAATGAGTGTGACACATACAGAAATGTCTATCAAACTTACTTCTGTTAGTGTGATGTATTAATTCTAATCCCTGTATATAAAATCAATATCCTGACTGACTGACTCATCAACCCAAACGGCTCAAGTATAGAAACTAGGAGAAGATGTGGGACTTGTACTGTAGGCTTCGTTTAAAATGGGATTTTTCCAAATTAAAACCCTAAGGGAGTGAAATAGGGGATTAGATTTTTTATCAAGTATTTTTAAAGCAAAATCTATGAAAATTGAAATTTGGATTCTCAGTTACAAATTTAAAAAATACGTGTTTTGGTGCTTCTGTAGATTCCATCCCTGAGGAAGTTCAATAGGCGATGAAAATTTTTGAGGAAATACATCGTTACATTAAAAGAATTTTTAAAACTAAATTTGTGAAAATTGGTGTGTCGCTTCTTGGTTAGATATAAAGAAATATTTTTCAGGGGATGAAAGTTGCCGTGGAAATAACTCCACAAGAACACCGAAGATACGATTGACAGAAATTGTGGACTCAGGCCAGCAGAATTTCTTCTTGGTCAGAAGTACATTAGGAAAAGACCATGCCTATATGGCCTTAATTAGACTGAAAAGTTTAGAAAGTGTCGTAGTTTTTGAGCCACATAAAAATTCATTCAAATAAAAATAAAAAAATCTCTGCAGGCCATATAGTCCGTGGAAGTGAAGCAGTGGGTGCTGAGATAGTTACACGTAAAAAGTAAAGCTGTCCACATTAGGTTATTGATGGAAGAGGAAGTTGTGTTAACTGCCGGGGGGAGAGGGAGCGGGGGGGGGGGGGGGGGGGGGGGGGGGGGGGGGCTGGTTGGCCATGTGTGTGACCACAAATCTCAGGAATTGTAGTCCAGTGTTTACACACTAATCCACATTCTCTGAGGCTGGCTAAATCAGTACCGTATTTACTCGAATCTAAGCCACACTTTTTTTCCGGTTTTTGTAATCCAAAAAAGTGCCTATGGCTTAGAATCGAGTGCAAAGTAAGCGGAAGTTCTGAAAAATGTTGGTAGGTGCCGCCACATCTAACTTCTGCCGTCGAATATATGTAGCGCTACACAGGCATGCTTTGCAGGCACAAAGATAAATACTGGTGCCAAAACCCCTGCGTCAGTAAATAAATTAAAAAAAAAAAGGTGGAAGACGAGCTTTTTTTCTCCGCCCCGTCACTGCATTTTCATACATTATCCAACGAAGTAAATACAAATTCCGTATTGTTCATCTTTGAATGTAGCAGCATTTCAATGTACTACGAAAATCCGACTGGCAAGACTGTTTGGGGTGTTTGGCAATATGGCCAACTCTATGTTCTGAATTTTTTCCTTCCTATGAGAAGAGATGGTTGCTAATAGGAACTTTTATGTATTGTGAATCACATGCAGTATTCTCTTCACCATAAGAATAATACGAATATAAACATTTTGACATGTATTGTTTCGTGTTTGCTGCTATCTCATTTACATCCTGTCTGCCTAATAAACTACGAAACTTGAGTGAGACAACAGCAAAGGAGGAAGAATATACGTATCGTGTCGTGTTTATATTCGTATTATTCTTATGCCTAATAGTGATACAGTCAGAAATGAAGCACGGCAACTGACTAGCTTTTTAAATCTAAGATGACTAATTTCTGTGCAGAATGATATGTACTAAAGAAGCGTCTGCAAAGATTATCAAAAGGAGAAAAATTTCTGCTTAACTCTCGTTCAGAACTTCTATCATACGCAGCATATTATTTGGTTCTCGTTGATCATTATCAAAGAAAGCAGCAGTGTAAGTAACAACAAATAGCAGTCTCATGTCATTGTTTCGCTATTGAGACGATTCCTCTTTTTTATTTTATTTTATTTTATTTTTTTTTTATTGTAAGCGGCAGTAGCGTGCACAAAAGCAAGCCATGCCGCGAGCGGCGACAGGCGGTAAACACTCATTATCAGAATGCGACAAACAGTGCATGACACAGTACAATAATGCATTTTCAGCTTAGAGTGATGTAAACACCAATAACAAAGAGAATGGCACTTATCAGATCAAAGAAAAATAAGCAATCAATACAAACCAGACGAAGCACGTGAAAAAGGAAGGGTACCCGTATAAATACGGACGGAGCGCCTGATACGTAGCAATGGCTACCTGGTAAAGCTTAACTGCTAACCTTACGACTCGAACCAAACTACTGTAGCTGTATCGTCATTCATTCGACCTAAATTGTGTCTCGTATTACAATGGGCCAACTTTGTTCTGAATTGGAGGTGCGGCCTAAAGCTTTTCTCTCCCCTTGAATTTCGAGTCTCAAATTTCAGGTGCGGCTTAGATTCGATAAAAATTTTTTTCCTCGATTTCGAGTCTCATTTTTCAGGTGTGGCTTAGATTCGAGCAAATACGGTATTCATGTTTGAAGACAGATGCCACTGCTAATGTAAAGTGACTTTCACAGTCAAGTTCCGTCATTCGTTAGGCGATACTAAAATGAAGATGGCACTGGTTCCTGATTTTGTTTGGATTTGGTAGCCATTTCAGTAAATAGCCTTATGTGGATTTGACTGAAACCGAAAAAGTGCATATTGTTCAGTGATAATCGTTTTGCCTTTCGATGGGAAAAATTTGAAATGGTAAAAGAAAAATTAGATTGTATTCTTGGTGATCCTTTGCTCTCGGTGACAACATTTACGTATCAGTTCAGTGAATTTAAACGTCGTTGAACATTCACCGTTTTAGATGAGTCATCGAGGATGCCCTGCAGGTGTGACGGCCGAAGAAAATCCCCACAGTGGGATTCTTTCTAATGGCCAAACAAACCTGTACGATGTGGTAGAGGCCATAAGTATGTCATTGTTGACAGTAGTTAATATTTTACACAATAAGCTTGATGTGAAAATTGTCTATGCAGAGGGTGCCCTGATTGCTGACACTGAATGAGAAGTGTGTGAGGCTTTCAAGTTGGAAGCTGAGTTTGCAGCTACGGAGCCATTTAACTTGTTGCGATGTATATATATCCATCACAACTGCGGGAACAACATATACATATACCAGGAGTACAGATGTCAGATCGGAACATGAATATGTGACTCGGTCAGAAGCACTGCAGGAAGTTGTTAGTCGTACTAATAAACTGCATTGATATTGCTTATAGGTGGAATAAGTAGCTTTCTCAGTTGTTTTGTGCCCCTGTTGTTGGGATTGCAAAACGGGGATTTTTTATGAAACGGTCTGAAGGTGTGCAGTTGTGCATTATCAGATGTGGAAGTGTTACTAATGAAAAGTTGAACTCTAGATGAATTTGATTTTCCACTGTTGTCAATCCTGGTCTGTCTCTGTCAAAGGCGAAAAAGTTGTCGTTCACATTTCCCACATTCACCTTCCAGGAGTGCAACTGATGATGATGATGATGATGATGATGATGATGAGAAAGAAGAGGATGATGGTAGACAGCTCCCCTCTGTGCCAGTTAAATAGAAGAAATGGTGAACACAGTGTAGCACGAGGCACGCCCCACCACTCACCTGGCATGGAGTCGGCAGCAAAATAGTTCACCCAGATCTGAAGAACTTTGTGTCGGGTTGTCACTGTTGATGAAACGTGGCCCTGTAAACTGAGAAACGATTGGGACGATGTGCTGTTCCCTGTGAATCTGCCCTATGGAAGTCAAAGGCTCTCCCTTCAGCTGGAGAATCTGTGGGGACCCTATTTTGGGATGTGAATTGTGCTGTAATCGTATATTTCTCAGAAAAAGGGAACAAGAGCACAGAACAATGTAACAGTGAGATATTAGACCACTTTAACATGAGATTTAGCGCAGAAGGAAGTGCAGTTTAACCAACATTACGTGCCAGTAGGTGCATCTGGAGTTGTTGATGCAAAATGTCGCCAATTGTGACACGGATTGCAACCACACCTCCTGTATTCACCTGACCTGGCTCTTTACAGTCTCTTCTCAGTTACAAATATGAATAAATCGCTCACAGGTGAAAATAATTGGCTCAAATTGAGCTGGTCATCGTTGGCTCAAAATGAAGGATTCATTGTTGAGACAGAGGAATGCTTTTGAAAGCTTGATAATTTCTATTTTTGGGAAGGGTAAAAAAAAAAAAGACTATGTTGTTCTGAATAGTGTATAACTCTAAAAGGAACATGCCAAAAAAGAAATAATTTATTTTAAAATATTGCTTCCACATTCATAACACAGGTACTGATTTAATGACTATTGTAAGCTCCACATTTGGTAGTATGGATTGATGGGACTTTATGGTAAGATTCAGCCCCTCAATTCAACCTGGTATAAAGAAAAAGGAGGTAACAGATGGCGTATTGGTATGAGAAGGGTTCACCAAGAGGCCCCTGTGACAGTAACTTTTGGTAGAATGCCCACCCTCCTCACGTCAATAGCAAGCACGGATTGTCGTGAGGGAAAAACTGACAGTTAGTTCAAAACATGGTTGAAAGAGAGGCATTGACTGGGGTTTTTGTGATACCGTGAATGGAAAAAAGTTTTATGACATAAAGTTATCGTCCTCTTGTCTTAATAACGCATTTTGAGACAAGATTAGAACAAAGAGACAAGGAAGAGTAGAAAGTACAATAAAGGAACAAGTAAGAGTCTAGGACAGCAGTAGTCAACATTTGAAATGTAGTATCACAGGGAGCCCCAAATGCTGTTGGCTACTCTGGACTGTTGTATCTGAAACTAAATTCAATTTCCTGACATGGAATTAGATCTTATCAGATTTGATGTTCAATAATTGCTAAATTAACTTTTCCAAACTCCAGCACATTGCAACTTGCATCACTGTTACGTGTGTCATCCCACATTTGTAGTTCTGGATCTTTCTTGGCATATATGTATATGCTTAAAATAGGATTACATTGAAGAATAAATAATTTTTTGGACATAGGAGGAGGTACTTCATATCTAAACTAGGTAGTTATTGAATCACAATTGTATTAGCCATTTTTTTTGTAAGCGGGCGACATACATAAATAAGAACTGGGTAAACATTCCTACAAATTCACTCGCTTAACACAATTCTGGTTTACATAATGCATCGCTAATTAAGCTGAAGAGAACGTGAGACTTAAGATGTTATCAAAGGTCGTCTTTGTTCAGACTAGGTTGTTTGTACTTGGAAGGCGCACCCAGTGCATCCCACTTGCCACTCATAATTTTTGCAAAGACTGCAACAGAGAGAAACGCCCAATAGAAAAGCATAAGTTTGAGGGTGAGGCCCAGTGAACTTTCACTCGACACATCTTCAATCTCTGGTGTGATGACATCTGGAATTTCTGCCGGCTCTAGACTAGTCAGTGAACACCAGTGGTCGCTGTCCCCCTCTCTATTCCAGTCATCAGTTCGGTCGCCGTTCACCGACAGATTTGGGAGCGCAGCGCTGACTCCTCTGTTGTGATTGTCTTGCTCCACAGTTTGCACTTTTAGGTTGCAGTCTCTCTCTCTAATGACCATTTTGGAAAAAATTATTTTAATCAGCTTCTCTTTATCAACATACGTAGTCCTGGAAGAAACATAAAATAGGGATTTTTATTGGCTGCGTTCTTTTGTGTCTGCAAATGGTGGAGAATCACACACAACATTGAACATGTGTGGAGAATGTAACATAGAATACATGGGGAAAATTTTAGGTCGAGTAAGTAGTACAAAAGTCAGAAATAAAGAAACAGTGATTAACTATTTCAAAATATATAAAAAAACTAATGGAAACAATGGACAGTAATACAGGATGAGTGGCAGTTGACTGGAGGGGAAAAAATCTTGTAATACCTCTGGAAAAATAAATTAACAAGAAGCTGGATTCGAAATTTAGAAATGTAAAACATGAAAAGAGCAGAAAGAGAGATTTTCATAGGAAAAGTGTTGAATATTGAATGATCCAAGGACATAAGCAGTTGGAGGACAGATGTGGAATATTCAGAAAAAGGAGTGAGAAAGTAGTGAGAGTGACTGTGTGGGTCGGTTAACTTGGGGGAGGGCAGGGGGTGTCAGGAGTAAGTGCTGGGACCATTACTGTTTCTTATATAAATAAACGAAATGCCTTCAAATATGACAGGTGATTCTAAAATATTTCTGTTTGCTGATGATACTAATTAGCTAGAGAACGATGTCGAGTGCGACATAGGTTTGTGGTTTGTAGAAAATAAATTGATGCCAAATGGCAGTAAGATTCAGTTTTTATGGTTTCTGACACACAATTTAACTAAAACTGACATTTTGAGTGCACTGAATGGGTATATAATTAATGAGACTAAAAAACCCAAGCTGTCACGGAAAACTCACGTTAAGGTTTTTGTTCAGAAACTACACAAGAATTTAAAAAATTGTAGCAGTAATCCTCGCACTTTAGAGTCTGAATCGGAGGATTTCCTCATAGCTCACTCCTATTCTGTTGAGGAGTTTCTGAAAAAAATAAAGCAGAATCCCTTGTTGTGTTGTTGGTTACGCTAATATGCGAACGCTGTTCAAAAAGTGTCCAACTTTTGTTTATAAAATCAGTCTTTATTCAGATACAGTTGTTTGACACTAGCAACCTCGAAAGTAGTTGCCTCCAGCTTCTACACACCTCTCCCAACGCTTCTGCTGCTGCCGGAAGCATCGCCGGAAAGCCTCTTTCAGTACGGTGCGCAGCTGCCTTGTTGAATTCTGCATAATGTCTTCCTCGTTCTGCAATCTGGTCCTTTTCAAAGTCTCTTTCAGCTGAGAAAAAAAGCCAGAAGAGACTCTGTGCTAGATCAGGGGAATAGGAAGGCCGATAAACTGCAACCGTGTCGTGTTTGGCAAAGAACCTCTGAATGATGAGTGGGTGCATTGTCGTGGTGAAGCTGCCATCTGCCCAGTGTGCCCAAGTTTGGCTGTTTGCACGTCACTGCTTCACAGTGGCAACACAAAACTCTTGGCAATGCTCGCTGATATCAGTGCCTTCTGGGGCTTGCTCGTGGTGGACCACAGCACTCGAGTCGAGAAAGGTGGTCAGCACGATTTTCACATTGCTGCAGCCGGATCCATATTTGGATGTCGGGTACGACAGATGGTTCGATTGCAATGACTGGTTCTGGGTTGTATTTGTAAAACCGAGACGCATCACCATTGACAACTGGTTTTTAGATCTCTGAATGAAGTTGCTTTTGCTCAGTTGTTGACTTCGAGACAAATTTTGTCGAGGTCCTCCTGAGGGCTAAATGTTCTCATTAAAGTGAAGTGAATGGATCCAGTACTAACTTCAACACTGTCTACAAGTTCTCTGGTGGTGATTAATTTATCCTGCATCACCGGGGTCGTCACGTGATCAGTAACGACCTCATTGGCAAATATTGTGGGCCTACCTGAATGTGCTTCACTCTCCACTGGCGAGTGGCCACCTTTGAACTGGTTGTACCACTCCTTTAACTGTGTGGTACACACTTTTTCATCCCCAAACACTGACACATCTTGCAGATTGTTTCAACTTGAGAATCACTCAGCTCAAAACAAAATTTGATGCAATAACATTGTTCCACTTTTTTCGTCATTTTTCCCACAGCACAAAATCTCAGGACTATCAGTTACTCATAATTTTTTGTCAATGGCTTGCCAGTGACTGCTTGTTTCCACAGTCGTGGAAAAAATCTGTTGTTTGGCTTACGTATGCCTACACACGTAGAAACTGCATACGCCCCGATACCATTGCCGGTTTCAGCAATAAAATATAAGGTCGGATACTTGTAGCACAGCTCTCAAATACTCGGCAGCTTGCCGACTGCATAGGATTTGTGTAAATTTTATTTTATTTATTATTAACTATTCTGCTGTAATTTCATTTACTGACTCGTTCCGTTACCACAGAGAATGGCTCCTCATCAATGTGGTCCTACAAAATTAGACATGTTACTAAAAATACATGAATAAAATGAAATAAACAAAAGAATTTTGGAGGAAAAGAAACATAAAAAAGTAAGAATTGAATTTGTCACACGGTCCATAGTAGACCAAATGGAAAGACAGAAAAAGTAAAATACACGTGATTCCGCGGCACCTTCATTATCTGTGCAGAGCTGGTAGAGATCAGAAGTGAGCTCCATATGTTTGCCTTAGACTCACCAGTGGGTTATATTACATGGTCTCCGAGCTTGCTGTCTCTGCAGTGGCAGCTCGAACTGCCAATCTCTGCCAGTGCCCATTTAACCAAAAGCTCATCATCTGAGTCTGTTGTCAGGCACTAATGGACTATACTGGTGTATAAAGGAGAGCAAGTACACAAGTTTGCAAGCCCAACTGAGGGTTCACTGCATTGTTGCTACATAAGAAACTGTTGGATGGGACGATTATTATACAGGAGTCCCAGGAGGTATGATCTGTATGCGGGGATATGACAGAAATGCTAATTTGAAGTGAAAAACTTCATACTGACGTACGCCCTATTCTGAATGGTTTCCTTTTAATGTTACTTTTGTATGTTTTCTTGAATAACATGAAAATTGCAACATGTAGCAAAAACATTGTACAGTACAGAATTAAACTACATCAAATTTCCTGTAAAAAAGTTCCTATTAATTTTTTCTCTAGGACAAAGATAGTGAGCCAATATTAAAGATTTTGTGTGACACACATGCACTGTAGTTTAAGTTGTTTTTGTAGGCCAGTTGAGGGTAGTTTCCTAACTTGATACACCACAAGTGCTCATCATCAAATTGTTCACCTTGACATCCTGCAGTGACAGATCGGTTAGTAGTGAATATTGTTCTGTGTATATATATATGCATTTATATCTAAAAACAAAGATGATGTGACTTACCAAACGAAAGTGCTGGCTGGTCGATAGACACACAAACAAACACAAACATACACACAAAATTCTAGTTTTCGCAACCAACGGTTGCTTCATCAGGAAAGAGGGGAGGAAAGGGAAAGACGAAAGGATGTGGGTTTTAAGGGAGAGGGTAAGGAGTCATTCCAATCCCGGGAGCGGAAAGACTTACCTTAGGGGGAAAAAAGGATGGGTATACACTCGCTAGCGCGCGTGCGCGCGCGGGCACACACACACATATCCATCAACACATATACAGACACAAGCAGACATATTCAAAGACGAAGAGTTTGGGCAGAGATGTCAGTCGAGGCGGAAGTGCAGAGGCAAAGATGTTGTTGAATGACAGGTGAGGTATGAGTGGCGGCAACTTGAAATTAGCAGAGATTGAGGCCTGGTGGGTAACGGGAAGAGAGGATATATTGAAGAGCAAGTTCCCATCTCTGGAGTTCTGACAGGTTGGTGTTGGTGGGAAGTATCCAGATAACCCGGATGGTGTAACACTGTACCAAGATGTGCTGGCCGTGCACCGAGGCATGTTTAGCCACAGGGTGATCCTCATTACCAACAAACACTGTCTGCCTGTGTCCGTTCATGCGAATGGACACACACACACACACACACACACACACACACACACACACACACACACATACACACTACTAGATTGGTGATCCCTTGATGTCTCCAAATGTAGACCATCTGCCGATACCTTCTTTTAGCCAAGTTGTGCCAGAAGTTTCTTTTTTCCCTGATTATATTCAACAGTTCCTCACTAATTACATAATCTATCCATCTCAGTCTTCAGGATTCTTCTGTAGCACAGCATTTCAAAAGCTTCTGTTCTGTTCTTGTATGTACTAGTTATTGGCCATGTTTCACTTCCACATTACACTTTGTAACAGGTACAGCCCAGTATAACAGGTACAGCCCAGTATATTGATTGATTTACTTCAAAAACTAGCAGTTACATGAAGAGCAGAAACTGATTATTGACTAGATTTAATTAAACATTATATATTGTCTAGTCTGAGGTTCAAAAGCATAATGTGTGAATAGAGTTCCTCAAAAATGTAGTATTGTATTTCTGTGTATATTTTTGCAGCAGTCGAGTGTGGAGATGAGGGCAGTTGCTACAAAAATACATTTGCTCGGTGGGAAGTTGTACAATAATACAGAGGAGGAGCTTCAGAAGCAGACGTAGTAGGGAGTAAGAACTAAATAATGAAAGTACTGGCTGATGGTGACACAGAGGTGGTGAAGCATGTTTGGGCTTCAGAAAGAACTATTATGTGCGTAATTGATGAACCCAAATTCCCATAATCTTGATTAACTTGGTCGTTTGAGCAGGTCAGTAATCCGTTTCTTCCTGTTCAAGTTTTCTTACCAGCAGGAGTGGTGTGAGAATAAATGAGATGCAGTGTTGGCTTTCTTCAGTGGGTAGCTTGACCCACACTGTCATTAAAGAAGATACACAGACAAGTATCGGCCGGTGACGGTTTCACTCAAATCTCTTTGTGTGGTGAGCAGTGCCTGTTTGAGTCCAACTAGCACCTCCTCGGAGTGTGTACTGTTGCACGATGTGTGTGAGCTGCCTTGTTTACGAGGCTCGCAGGAGTTTGTGCAAATAAGAGATAACCCTGGCAGATGCGCTTATCTCGGAAAAGGGAGTCTCATTATGTCAGGTGTGTTGTGGCTGGTCCTTTGTTTACAGCTGTGAGTTGCCTCCACAGGCACTTTCTTTAGCCGTGCCTAGCGCCTCACTGGCTGTGGGCGAAGGCTCAGGGAGATTGAGTAATTCAGAATATTCCTTACTGAGGCGTGCAGCAATGCTACACTTGCAACATAGCTACATAATTAACAAACACAAAAATGTTCGTGTTGGAAGTGCCATCCGTATACGTGTGAAATGGCTACCTCTTTACATCAATTGATCTCCAGAATGAGATTTTCACTCTGCAGCGGAGTGTGCGCCGATCTGAAACTTCCTGGCAGATTAAAACTGTGTGCCGGACCGAGACTCGAACCCGCGAGCAAGTGCTTCTGTGTAGTTTGGAAGGTAGGAGAGGAGGTACTGGCAGAAATGAGCTGTGAGGTCAGGGCGTGAGTCGTGCTCGGGTAGCTCAGATGCTAGAGCACTTGCCTGCGAAAGGCAAAGGTCCCGAGTTTGAGTCTCTGTCTGGCACACAGTTTTAATCTGCCGGGAAGTTTCAGGTCGATTGATATGTCCAACTGAGATGGAGATGAACAGCAACAAGGAGATCATCAAACAAAGACCAACCCGTTTTCTGAAGGTCATTAATTACTGAGAAACAGGTTTTCAACTTTTTTTAAATATAACTCCATGTGAAATTTTCTCCCCTTCCCTACCCTCCCCTCCCCTCCCCTCCCCTTGCCTATCCCCACCAGAGTATCAGATCTACCTAAGAGAAATTCAGTGGTATAACTTCTTTGTAGGTCTGACAAGCAATTACAGAGGAAAAATACATTGAATATGTAAGTTTGTGTTGTTCTCACCACTATTTGAATGGCACACTATCCGGAAGTTAACATTTAATTTAAATGTGTTATATGTTGTGAAAAAACCAGTAAACCCCAAATTCCTTAAATAACAAAACTCCTGTGTACAATACAGCTTTAAATGTGTGATTACTTTACAATAGTTGGGTAAATGGTGGCTTTTAAGAGTGTAAATGCGTAAAAGTTTAGAAAAGATTTGAAATCAGGGTTAAAGTATGTTGGAAGTTGCAGAGTGCTCTCATTGTGAAACACCAGATGTATACAAACTGAGTAATGTGCATTCCGTTTTAAGCAAAAGCTAGTTTTCCACACATTTCAGTGTTCACAATGTCATATCTCCCGAACTGTGTGTCGTACGGTATATAACTTTGCGTGTACATTCGGATGTGTCGGTGGATACAGTCTGCAAACTGTGTTGCAAATTGAGTCGGTAGTAACAAAGTAGTAAATTAAAACGTTAAGTCTGGTGATAAAGTCTACTGCACGAACAGCAAAAATGTAGTAAGCGATAGATTTTCTTCATTTTTTGGGGAGTGTCAGCGAGATGTTTTGTAAAGGTATGAAATTATTTGTAAACTTTGATGTTAGTTCCCGAGTGCCCTCATTCTGAAATACCGAACGAATGACGTCTGCATACTTGGACACCGTCAGTTACTCCGTATCGTGACGTGTAGTTTCCGAATGTAATACTCGTCTTATTGTGTTAAACTTTTAATGTAAGATTATATCTGTTAACCAGTAGAATACGACAGTATTTTAAATTTTTGAATCCGGCCAGCAGTCGTGCATAGTACTGAAAATAGAATTTTTGTTCCCCCTACGCTCCAACTGCAGTCAGCCACAGTGCTAACAGCTCCGGAAGCACAACTCACAAGGAACGCCGCTTCGTCAGCTCGGCCGGAAGTGCACAGGCAGCATTACTGACAGCTGAAATAGTGGAAACTCGAACTGCCTCGCTACACTCTGGTTCGTTGTGTACCTAATATGTATGACTTGGGCATTACAGAATGGAATGTGTATTCAATATTTCACAACCATTACGTTAAAAGGAAACCAGTGATACAGATTCTGTCTCTGCAGAATGGATTCTGTAGTAAATTGCACCTTATAGAATGCATTACACATTCGGTCGTCTCTTACTTTATTAACGAAATGATGAAAGAACAGATTCTAAAATAACCACAGCAGGATTATCAGCATTTTAAACTGTGTTGCATTGTAGTCGAGATAGTGAGATAAGTAAACTAAAATTTCCATTACGGAACAAGTTGTGCTCTGAAGTACTTGCTGCACTGTAGACAGCTTCACATCAGAGTAAATGGCCCATGAAAATTATAAAATAAGTTTACACTCAACTCTCATTTGTTTTTATTCCAGTGTTCCACCGTCACCATCACTGTCAGTGCCCTCAGACCTCAGGTCGCTGGATGTGGTTGCCAGCTCGACAACTAGCGAATCCATTATTTTGTCTCTTAACAACCTTTTTCTGATGATCTCCTTGCAGTTTGTCAGTGTGACGTACGCACTTCACAATCGGCAATGGTAATTTTGTCTGTCGCTTCTCGGATCAGTCTTTCGGTGTGTGCTACTTTAAATGAAGTATTTTCGTCTGTCACATATCTCTTCACTTGTGCCCCAGCCAGTTCCCTCAGATTACAGTGGGGTGACGAAAGTCGTGGGATCACAGTAAGCGCGTGCACAGTTGACAGTAACGTTGTGTACACGAGGTATAAAAGGACAGCACCTAGGTAGTTCGTGTGAAAAGGTTTCTGACACGATTTTGACCACGCGGCGGAAGTTAACAGACTTTGAACGTGGAATTGTGGTCGGATCTAGACACACGGGACATCCTGTTTCGGAAATCGGCGAGAAATTTGACATTACAAGATCCACAGTTTTGAGAGTGTGCCGAGAATACAACTGCTTGTAATAATCCCAGAAATCAATGTGGTACGCAGACGAATGTATCTGTTAGGCCCGTCAGGTGAAATTTGACATAAATGGGCTGTGGCAGCAGACAGGCGACACAGGTGCCTGCACTAACAGCACAACTTCACCTGCGGCACCTCTCCTGGGCTCCTTGAAGACTGCGGCCCGATCAGATGAGTCCCTATTTCAGCTGGTGAGAGCTGATGGTACGGTTTGAGTGTGGGGCGGAACACGTGAAGCCACAGACCCAGGTTGTCAGTCAGACACTGTACGAGCTGGTGGTGGCTCCATAATGGTGTATGCTTTGTTTACATGGAATGGACTGAATCCTCTGGTTATGTTCAGCTACTGGGAGACCATTCGTAGATGTCCACAGGTCGCGGTCTAGTGGTTAGCGTCGCTGCCTCTGGATCGCGGGGTCCCAGGCTCGATTCCCAGCCGGTTCGGAGGTATTCTCCACCCGGGTACCGGGTGTTTGCGTCGTTCTCGTCACTTCGTCACCACTCGGGAAAATGGCGAGACTGGACAGGGAACGGGATTGGGCACTGATAACCGCACTTTTGAGCACCGCACAAAGTAAAATTGTCATCAATAATAATAATCATCATCATCATCATTTGCAGTCATTCATGAATTTCATGTTCCAAAACGATGATGGAATTTTTGTGGATGACAGTGCACCACAGTTGTTCACGATCAGTTTGAAGAACATTCTGGACAATTCGAGTGAACAATTTGGCTGCCCGGATCGCCAGACACGAATCTCGTCGAACATTTTTGAGACAGAATTGAGAGGTCAGTTTGTGTACAAAATCCTGCACTGGCAACATTTTTGCAATTGTGGACGCCTATAGAGGCAGCACGGCCCAGTATTATTGCAGAGGACTTCACTGCGCTGGGCAAAAGGAGGTCCGACATGATATTAGCAGGTATGGCGTGACTTTTTGTCACCTCAGCGTATAATGGCAGTGATGAAAAGGTACTTGCGTCACCCTTTGACCTTGTTGCAGAGCTGTGGAATCAGTTTCGTGTTTTTTACTACTGGCTTCAAAATCTTAACGAGCCCCATCTGCCCTGCTCAATATGTATAATATTATTAGTTTGCAGCCGTGGAAGAAGGCCACTTTCTTGTATTTGTGGTGGGAAGCCTTTAAAAATAACAGTGTGATAGCTTGTACTGTCCATAACAATGACAGAGCTTGGATGCAAAGAAGGCAGTAGCTAATTCTGAAGCCGTTCTCAAAATATATCTCCATTCATTTTGGAATAGTAGTCACAAGTGTTTTCCAGTTTTGATGGGAATACACGCTTACTTTAAGGCACGAATCCGGTAGCAGCAAAACTGGCGTGATATATTATAAAGTGCCCTCCTTTTCCCACTGGGATTTTTAAGCCGTCTTTTCCCTCTGTTGTTTGCCAAATAAAATTTTTTTGTGTGGTTTTGACTTACCTGAGCTTCATCCAAGTAATACACAAGTACATCACTTCGGTCCATAAAAATTTTCTGTCTGTCATTAGATGTTATGTATTTAAATCTGACGTTCTTCAATATTGTTTGCATTGATCTTTCACTTCCTTCAGACTCTGTATTACGCGAACAGTATATCGTGGCAGTTAGTCGTGACTGTAAACAGACTAGAACTCGGATTGCTCGAGGGGAGAAGAGTGGTGTGGTGGGGTTAGCCCTGCCCCTCTCGAAGGGATGCTATCCTACGTCCACCTTCTGTGCTTCCGTGAAAGCAGAACTGACACAACAGTGATAGAGAGCGCCGATTCCTTTCGTTGCAGTCAGAGACGCATTCGAATCGCTTTATGCTCCAAGATTAGTCTCACCACTCGTTTCAAAATAAGATCACAAGCAAATGAAATGAGTGTACGGCATTGTTGGCCGGGAGGCCCCATCCGGGGAAGTTTGGCCGCCGAGTGAGAGTCGTATTGCAGTCTACGCCACATTGAGCGACTCGTGTGCCGGTGATGAGGATGAGACGATGATGAGGACAACACAACACCCAGTCCACGAATGGAGAAAAATCTCTGAAATGGCCAGGAATCATACCCGGGCCCACTGCACGGACGGAGAGCACGTTACCACCCAGCTAAGCAGATGGACAGAACAGAAGCAATCCACAACACAAAGCATTTGGTAGTACCTACAGCGCAATTGTTTGCTGTGGTTGGCAGTGGTAGTTCAGGCCCGACCTCTACAGGCATCTTACGCAACCGTAGTTCAAAACGCTCCCTCCCTAAAACTGCCACGATACAGTGTCCGTATAGTAGCTTCATACACAACAGTGAGCAGTTTTGCACGGATACTGTAAGCAGGGTGAAGTGTATGTAGGCTGCAGTAATTGGGCAGGATGAAGAGGCTTTCTAAGCATAGACAGCTACGGAGGGCTGCACCGAACCTGTCTGTGGACCGAAGGTAATAGAAGTAGCATCGAGGAGAACAGTAGCAACTACCACTACTACTAAAAGCTGGTTTGTGAAATGTACAGTGACATCCAGTCCTTTTAAGTGACACTGGAACTGTCGTATAACTACCGAGTAAAGATTTTTTCCTCCTGATTCATTGGCACGAATATTTACCGCACCATACCTCATAGTTACGGACCAGAAAAATTTGCATTTTGCGATAAATGCGAATTCTCTCTCAAGATGCAAAAAATGAGAGACTTCTCGATAGACGCTATTCAATAGCAAATTGTATCCACGTGAACTATTTTACCAGTGATAGTTTGAAGTAGCTTTACTTTCTCCATATAAAACTCTGTCCGAACAGGCCTCGGAAGGCCCAACAGTACTGACTGGCCGCCGTGTCATCCTCGGCCTACGGGTAACAGTGTTTGCGGATACGGAGGAGCACGAGGTCAGCACACCGCTCTCCCGGCCATATGTCAGTTTACGGGATTGGAGCCCCTACTTCTCATTCGAGTACCTGCTCAGTTTGCCTCACGAGGGCCGAGTGCACCCCGCTTGCCGACAGCGCTCGGCAGACTGGACGCTCACTCGTCAGAGTGCTAGCCCAGCCCGACAGCGCTCAGCTTCGGTAATCTGATGGGAACCGGTGTTATCACCGCGGCAGCGCCGTTGGCACTTTCTCCGTATAAATATTGAGAATTAAGCCTATTTTCAGTTACTAGTATTGTACACCATCTGGCAAAACCCAGTTTGGGGAGACAATGTGCGTAAGAACCTGTTCGCAAAATAAAAAGTGTGCGAATGCGACAGTGTATCCGTGTGCTCAATGATATGGGATGATGCCAATTGTGGACAGTTGAATGGTCTATTTAAGAACACACCGTGTAATGCAGTGTAGTTGTACTCAGCCGTGGGACCTAGCATTTTACAACAAAGAAATGTTTGTCTGTTAGCTAGCACTCAAAAGATGTTATATTGCGGACACTTTTAACTGGCAAATTAGCTAGCAGTTGTTTTGAACTGTGATTGCATCCAACACGACCAGAGTTCGGGCCTAAAGTACTGTTTGTTAACAGTACCCTGTGCTAACCTCAACAAGAAGTCGCACAGTATCCATCCCCGAATGACTTGTTGTTTTCTTTTCTAATGTTGAAATAAGTGAGGTGACTGACTGTGGTCTATCACAGATTTCGATTACCACCACCCTTCTGACACCAGAAGAGGTTGCTCATCCCTGTAACAGTGTGTCATTTCTGCTGTAGGCTGCTGAACTGCTATAGAAATGTGCGGCTTGTTCCCTTACTTCTGACTTCTGACCCTCCCCCGTGTGTTGGTCGGTCAAAATTGTGGTTTGTTTACACTCGTGGCCATCTGCCACTGTAGTCTATAGTGCCTGCACTCTGCACTATAACAAATGGAAACTAAATCTGTGTACCTGTTTTTGACTGCGCTGAAATTCTTCCCCTAACACAAAATAATAGAATTACTGTACATTCGGTTCTACTTCTATAGTAAGTACCTTGTCATTTCAGTCTGCACTGTTGTCAAGAAAGAGTTGCACAGCTATGAATACCCCCAAAAGGTCAAAATGAAGTCTGCAGATTTTGTGATCATCGAATTGGGCGGGAAAAGACGAGTAATGTCCAGGAACACCTTAATTCGGCAACACATTCAGTTCACTGGCAGGAAAATGCTGCCACTTTCCAACAGAACAATCATTCTTGAATGCTGAAATACTGCCAAATGAAGAAGACAATGGCCATTTCGAAACAAAAGGTTGTTGAAGTTTTTGCAGATCCAAACAGTCCAGTCAGTAAGTTATCAGCACTTTTTTTAACAGTCAGTTTCAAAGAATGAAGCCTTTGTTCGTCTTCATTCGTGTAGCGTGAGAACCTTTTATACTAGTGCATCTAATCATTAAAAAATGTGAATTTTGCCACAAATATATTCTACATTTTCCAGTCCCTACAGTCATATTAGACAGAAATAAGCTGCCAGCTGTTGCGACCGAGCAGTTATAGGCGCTTCAGTCTGGAACCGCGATGCTGCTACGGTCGCAGGTTCGAATCCTGCCTCGGGCACGGATGTGTGTGATGTCCTTAGGTTAGTTAGGTTTAAGTAGTTCTAAGTCTAGGGGACTGATGACCTCAGATGTTAAGTCCTATAGTGCTCAGAGCCATTTGATTCATTTTGAAAAGAAATAAACAACAAATTGAACAGTTTTACTCATTAATATTACTGAAGAGTAGTTGCTGACACACACATTTCATTGTTAGGCTGGCAAAAATATTTTTCCACTTAAAGTGGTTAATCCCTAAGGTTAGGAGTGATGAGAGGAAAGGATGCCACGAAAGGCATAACTGTGGAATTTCAACCACCCTCGGTACAGATATGACTTGGTGTCTAGAGGAGGAAAAAAGGAAAGGCTGTGCATTTTACTGTGTAGCACTGAAATGCCTCTGAGAAGTTCCACCAAACTTGGTGTGCGTGTGATACTTGCAAACAGTTTTCATGCATTGTATAGAGTGCCCAGAAATTAATTATCAGTTTGGTGAAATAATTATTGTATTCTTATTATTTACAGTAGCACTCGTTTATCGGATGTCACATTCGACACGAGCACCTTTCACATTGTGATGCAACTCCCACTGCCGTGCTTATTGTTCTGCTAGACATCAAGGTTTGCAGTGGGGGACACTGTAATGCGTGTGTCAAACTTGTACTCAATGCCAACCGCCACGGGTTTAGAAAACATTAATCGTGGAAAGCCCAACTCGCACTTCTCTCACATGGCATACTGAAAGCTTTGGATCGAGGCATTTGGGTACGTGCTGTATTTCTGGATTTCCGAAAAGCATTTGACTCGGCACCACACCTACACTTATTGTCAAAAGTACACTCGTATGTGCTATCAAGTGAAAATTGTGACTGGATTGGGGACTTTTTTGTGCGGAACATAGCATGTTGTCTCTGATGGAGAGCCGTCTTCAGATGTAGAAGTAACTTCCAGTTTGCCCCAGGGGAGTGTGGTGGGATCCTTGCTCTTCGTATTGTATATTCGTGACCTTGCAGACAATATTAATAGAAACTCCAAACATTTTGCAGATGATGCAGTTATCTATGAAGAAGTACTATCTCAAAGATCTCGATAAGATTTCAACGAGGTGCAGAGATTGGCAACTTGCTCTAAATGTTGATAAATGTAAAATTGTGGACTTCACAAAATGAAAAAAAAATGTAGTATCTTATGTCTATAATACCACCGAGTCAATGTTGGAATCGGCCAACTCGTGCAAATACCTGAGTGTAACACTTTGTAGGGATATGAAATGGAGTGCACATATAGGTTCAGTAGTTGGTAAAGCAGGTGGTAGACTTTGGTTTATTGGTGGAAGACTGGGGAAGTGCAGTTAGTCCACGAAGGAGATTGCTTACAAATCACACTCGTTTGACCGGTTCTAGAATATTGCTCAAGTGTGCGGGACCTGTACTAGGTAGAACTAACAGGTGATATTGAATGTGTACAGAGAAGGGCAGCACAAATGTTCACAGGTTTGTTTAAGCCACGGCAGAGTTTCACAGAGATACTGAAGTAACTGAACTGGAACACTCTCGATGATGGACATAAAGTTTCCCGAGAAAGTCTATTAACAAACTTTAGAGAACCGGCTTTATACAGTGACTCTAGGAATACACTACAACGCCCTGCATATTGCTCACAGAGGGATCGTGAGAATAAGATTAGAATAATTACTGTGTGCATAGAGGCATCAAACAGTCATTCTTCCCACTCATACGTGAATGGAACAGGAAGAAACCCTAATAACTGGTACAGTGGCAGTTTGCAGAGTGTCGATGTAGATGTTCTGGGTCTATATACGCTGCCTGACAAAATCTGTGAATCACTCAGTAGTAAAAGAGGAAACGAAATGAAACTTCATGGGCTGGGAGAGAGAGGGGCTGTGATGTTTTTACGGGGCATTCAGAATGGTATCAAACTTACAAACAGCTCGGCAGTACGAGCCCGCTTAGCCGTATAATGTAGCACCCCGTCTGGCGTGGATGCGGTCGATGATTTGCCCGTGAATGGTGTCGTGAAACCGTTACACCCCCTCCTGAGGTAAGCTGGCCGACAACTGTTGCAACTGGTCCACGAGATCCTAGATATTGGCACTGAAATGGAATTGACACCCGAGCAGCTCCCACACGTGTTCTGTCGGGGGCAGATCTGGGTGTCTGAGTACCTCGACGTGGGGCAGACACTTCGTAGAGACAGGTACCGTGTGTAGACGAGTACTGTCCTGTTAAAAAGTGGCACCACAATACTCTCGCACGAGAGACGACGGGTGAGGACCCGGGGCGTCCGTCGCGCACCGTTTTGCTACCGCAGTACCCCCGATTGCTACCGGCCGCGATCTGAAGTCGCACTCGATGACCCCCCGTGCCGCGACACGAGGAGTAATTCTGCCGTATCTCTCCAAAACGGGGTAAGGGCGAGACCTCTCCCCAGGTGACCGCCATATTCTCTGATGATGGTCGTCCAGGGTAATGCTGAACTGCAGTTTGTTGCCGAGCACAGTGCAACACCATTTTGTGACAGTCGGTGCCTGCTGGTTACGACTCCGCTCCGAATGTATCCGTCCGTGGTGTGGTGTTAACGGCAACCCGTGCGTGGGATCGTAATTCCCTAGTCCGTTTGTTGCCGGTCTCTGACTCGAGACAGTGGGTGGCACGGAATGCCGCAGGGAGACAGTTACTCGTCATCGGTCGAAAGGCGCAGGTGTGCAGCGGTTACGTATTGCTCGGTGCGCAGAACGGCTGCCCCCCTCTGTGGCAGTCGGGTGCGGTCGACCGGAGCCTCGGCAAATGTCTCCGTCCTCACTTTCCCGTGTCGTGCAGTCAGACTTCGGAACACTGCGATATCTGCGTGTCCTGCAAATACGGGTACTGCACGACTCGACTGACTGGTCGAATGGTGACCTGACGTGAGGACCTTCCGAACTGTCTGGTGCTGATAATGCCGTCTCACACGAGTATGTGCCACCTCCACAGTGCCCACTCGGCATCCGACTTTGTTCGTGCCCTTTATAAGCCCTTCCGGGCGTGGTAAGAACACTAAACGAGAACAGCACCGGTGCACTCGAGAGGCCGTTTTACCTCGACAGAGAACTGTAACTCTAATTGTTTACATACTCACTGACAGTCTGTATGTGAACAAAGATCTGTAGACGCCCGACGGTGTCTTCTTGGTCTACTTCTTTAACATTAACATTGTTGACAGACACTGAGGAATTCGGCAATTTCTGTGGTGGAAGACTAAATCCGTAATGCTTCTATAGCCACACCAGACCGAGTGATTTAATTTTGAAGTACCCTTCCAGATGATGTGACGTCTACTGAGAGGAGAAGAAGTGTATCATCCTTAATGTTCTCGTAATATGTGTGAGGATAAGAAAATAACGTTTACAAAAACTAACACTTCTGTTTCTGTCGATAAATGTGCACCGACTCTACTAATTCTTTAAGTGCTCCACACTTACCATTGTATGGCAGTAAGAGATCACGGAACCTCCACGCTGGCATTGTAGTGAGAGGTGTGGATCAGTACCGACGGTGGGTAACTCGTAAACGTATCTGCTTCATCATTGGGAGCTCCACATAGTACTGTACGAAGGGACGATATTCATTTTATATCTTACTTTGTGGTTAAACAAAAAGAGGAAATGCTGTATTGCTGTTCTGCAGCTAGTATTTACATATTCGAATACCAGTTTTCAGCTTCTGAGGCCGTTGTCGGCTGAGAACTGAATGTTTCCGTATACTGTTACGTCCCGGATTACCCTCGTAAGTGCACTCTGTCTGGCATTCTGACACACCACGAAACCCCGAGACTCCTTCCAGTTCTTCGAACCATCCGTAAAGCTGACGTACGCGCTCGCCGTACTTGTACATGTGACGTAACCGTCAGTTTCGGTTTTCCTGCAGCAGTCGAAGCCGTCGACGCCGCAGATCAACCCTATGGCAGTGCTGAGCCGAGAGAGGGTGGCGCAGCCGGCGGCCGCGGCTCCTCCCCCGCTGCAGCACGAAGGTGAGGGGGAGGCGGAGGCGGACAACGAAGAGCGGGAGCACGCGCCGGCTGCCGACACCCGGCCGCGACACGAAGAGGTGAGCCGGTGCTCGACGAACTAACCTTATTTTCTCACTTATTCGTTTATATTTTGTAGTCTTACTGCGGATCATGTCGTACATTACAAGTTGTATCGTAGCTTTACGAATTATTATAAAAGTTGAGTTTTGTACTGGACAAAATAATACTTGTCAGGGCAGTGGTTGGTTCTCAGCTTTATTTCTGGAGGAGCCCAAGTTCATATTACAACACATATAATAGATTTGTTCACTTCATTATAGCTGAGTGGTTTTAGGCGCTTCAGTCTCGAACCACGCAGCTGCTGCGGTCGCAGGCTCGAATCCTGCCTCGGGCACGGATGTGTGTGTTGTCCTTAGGTTAGTTAGGTTTAAGTAGTTCTAACAAGGGAACCTCCCCATCGCACCCCCCCCTCACATTTAGTTATAAGTTGGCACAGTGGATAGGCCTTGAAAAACTGAACACACATCAATCGAGAAAACAGGAAGAAGTTGTGTGGAACTATGAAAAAATAAGCAAAATATACAAACTGAGTAGTCCATGTGGGAGATAGGCAACATCAAGGAGAGTCATAACAGGGTCAACCAATTTCTTTAAATTTCAGGAATGGTTATTAAAAACACAATTTAAATTAAAGGCTCATGCTGTACAGAAGTAAATTTACTGTAAGAAAGTCTTACCTAGTGGCTGTAGGCTCGGGTGTGTTGAACAGTTACGGCGCCTACACTACCCACAGTACGGCCGGCAAGTATCTTGCACTATGGGCTCAATTCTTCTCCTTCACGTCGTTCAGTTCTACGTACGTTAGTCCGACAACTCACAGCTGTGCCGTAAGCTGTTTGCAGTCTCCACCTGAGGCATTTCTGTACAAACTTGCAGGCAATGCTTCTCGTGCTCCACAAGGGTGTTGCCTCAGTCACAGCTGCCCACAGACCGTGTGACTGACTTCCCGTGCTCGCTCTAGGTAGTGCGCCAATTTGCCTTTGCCACGTTTTCCACTCTCAGGAGCCACTCTCGTTTTAAACAAAAGCACACTGGCTTTTACATAACACCAATTTCTTATATTGTTCCTAAGCGTGACCATTCTTAAACTGTCAAATTTACATTAACTTGAGCAATTTATACACACAAATATTTTTAAATATGAAAGGTCATCAGAAAATTATCTAACATAATAAACGATTTACATACCATTTTACATACATTACTCACGTGCAATGCAGTCTACAGTATAGTACACTTTTCTACATGTACAGAAAATATAGTACCAATATGTGAAAATAAAAAGGAAAAACAATTATAAAAAAATTAAATGAGCTGTAAACAAATATTGTTATAACTGACAAAACGATACTCCCTGTCTGCCTCTCGCGGTGGTCATTTCTGCATTCCGTAGGGGTGTCTCGGTACTTCTGATGAGGTCGTGCGTAACAGTATACGCAAGCTTTCAAAAGTACTAGATCCTTCCTCGAGGACAGCGGGAGGTTAAAGAGCAAGTACGTGTCACTAGGACCCCACGCTATCAACCTCTCCTCCACAAAGGAACTAATATTTCTAACAGTTGGGATCGTGTATATATTTTTCTTTCGTACGTTTCTGTCAGCAGTACTGACGTTTCTGCCGTAGGTAAGGACTGGCCGACAATTCTGTCTCGTAAAAATGGCTCTATGTGACATTTGTTGATAAAAATATGTTTAGGAGATGCCTGACCGTAGAATGTACGTCGGAGAGATCAGTGTTGAGAAATAGTAGTTATTCATTGTCTCATATTTTTTTGTTTCAAAGCCCTCCCTGAAGGCCATGTTGGTGTCTGTATTGACTGAAAAGTAACTCGGTCGCTTAAATAAGTTTTATTTTATTTCTTTTCTCTTCTTTTATTTTTTATGCCTTATTTTTTGAGGTAAGTGACCAATATAAATTTTGAACAGTATTATAAAGGATTGTTCCACTACTTTCCTGTACCTTGTGTTTCTTGCTTTTCAGCAGTGCATACAATTATAAAAGAATGGCCCTGATTAAAGTGTTACTATTGATGTCGTGCCATCTTGAATACAGTGATTTAATTTTTTTGCAAATCTATCATGCCAGGAGGAACATAACATTTTGTACATTTTTAAGACAAAATATTTAGTTGATGCTTTCTTGTTATTGGTCAGTGACCATATGATGAACCGTGTGGTTGATATTGGTAGTTTTTGAAGAAGAGTGGCACCGTGGACCCACCAAATGTCGGTGGGGTAACATGTGTTCACAGACTGTCAAATTCGACCAGACTGAACTGGCTGGCTGTGAATAAATATTATTGCAGTGGCTTTTGGTTGTTAAATGGTACCACTCTTACAATACATTGAACTTGTGTTTCACTGTCTACAGAAAATAATTTATTTTATTCAAGCAGCGGATTATTTTTGTCACGACATTCCTCAGCTTCTGTTGTTTCTTATTTATTTATTTATTTGTTTACATTTGAACTGAGTCACTGTGGATTAACTGTTAACAGTGAATATTGTTTTTCATTTTTAGCTATTGCGTGCCTGCCAGATTTGCTGTCCTGCCAGTTTCTCCTGAGCCATCACCCTGTGTCTTCTTCAGGTCCTCTGACAGAGCCCAACTTCATCGAAATGTTGAGTTCTTATCCCAGTTTAAAACAACATCAGTTTCCACCATTTGTCTAAATTCATCCATATTCATGATTTTTTTCCTTTGTGGTACTGACTACTATAAGATCTTTTTCACATTCATGGAAACATCCCTATCTTTTCACCTTAGCCCATGTGAAGTTCTAGATTTTCTTTGTTAGGCGACCGTCAGACATTCAGAAGATGTCCCCTTAGAACTACTTTTTCTGTGTAATCAGTTAGTGTCACAGGCTCGGTCTTTCTTAGATTTCCACACCTTACCTTATAACGTTCACTGTGATGATAAAAGTCGTGGGATATCGATATACGAGTATATAGACGGTGGTAGTGTTGCATACGTAAAGTACAAAAGGGCAGTGCATCGGTGGAAGCTTCATTTATTTTCAGGTGATTCGTGTGAAAAGGCTTCCGATGATATTACGACTGCATTAACAGACTTCGAAAGTGGAACGATAGTCGAACTTTGACGCGCGGGTCATTCTGTTTCGGAAATTGTCAGAAAATTCCGTATTCTGGGATACAGAGTGACAATACGAAATTTCAGGAATCGACTCTCACCACAGACAGAACAGTAGCCGACGGTCTTCGTGTTATGACTGAGAATAGCAACATTTCTGTAGAGTTATCAGTGCTCACAGACAAGCAACACTGCGTCAAATAAGACAGATATCAATGTGGAAATATGACGAATGTATCCGTCAGAACAGTACGACAAAATTTATTGTTAATGGGTAGTAGCAGCAGGCGAGCGGCCCAAGTGCCTTTGCTAACAGCGCGACGCAAACTGTTGTGCCTCTCCCGGGCACGTGACCGTATTGGTTGGATCGTAGACGACTGGAAAACCGTGGCCCGGTCAGACGAGTGCCGATTTCAGTCGATAAGAGTTGATGTGAGGGTCAGTGTGTGACGCAGACACCTCGAAGCCGTGGAAACGGGTTGTCAATGAGGCACTTTGTAACTTGGTGGTGGCTCCTTAACGGTGTGGGTTGTGTTTACACGGAATGGACTGTGTCCTCTGGTCCGAGTCAACCAATCATTGGCTGGAGATGGTTGTATTTGACTATTATTTGCAGCCATTCGTGAAGTTCGTATTCCTAACAACAGTGGAATTTTTTTGGATTTCAGTCCGTTGTCACCAGGTCACAATTGTTAAAGATTGATACAAAGAACATTGTGGACAATTTGAGTGAATGATTTGGCCATCCGTATCGGTGGACGTGAATCCCGTCGAACGTGAAGGGACGATCGAGAGGTCAGTTCTTTTACAAAATCCTGCACCAGTAACACTTCTGCAATTGTGGATTGCTAAGAGACAGGACGGCTCAATTTTCTGCACAGGGCTTTCGGTGACTTGTCGATTGCACACCACTTTGAGAGTATTACGCCAGACAAAAGAAGATCCGGAACTTTATTGGGAGGTATCCCCTGACTTTTGTCACCTCAGTGTATGTGCCCAGTAAATCCATCTCTTGGCTAAAATTTTCCTTAATATCCTGTGTGCTCTTCTGACTAGCATATCAACTAGTTCCCACGTATTTAGAGTCAAAGTTTCTGAAGCGTGTAATCCTTCTGGTCCGACAATTGTACCACAGTGTCCAATGCTCAGCCACTTCTTATTAAGGAATTTGTTCATCGGTTGATATGCTCGGCCCATTTTCCAGATCCAATGGTTGATAGCTTAGCTTCCTGTTCTTAGCCATTCTGTTGGATTACCTCACACACATATATCTAAATTTCTTCGCATGCTTAATCTTCCCTCCATTTAAAATAATCCATTTTGGTCTATCATTGACTTTTGTCTTCCCAAATGAGACCTGTAATCTTACTTTCTCGACCAGTCGATCAGTCTTTACGATTGACGAGTTAATATTGTTGCCAAAATGGCTGTCATCCACATAGGCTAAGCTATCAATTTACAGCCCTAGTACGAACTGGTCACCATTCCTCTTTTTTCGGCCGAGTGTCCTCCTCCGTTCTCCGAGACACAGTTAAAAAGGAGTGGGGACGGTCAATCACCTCATCCGTCGCCAGTCTTTACTTCGAAGTGGTCGGAGATCTCGCCGACCAATTTCATTTTTCGTAGTGTGTCGGCCGGTCTGCCGAATCAGATTTCTGGCTTGTTGTCCACTTCAGATTGTTCTGGGACATTCAGTTAGGACTCACAGTCGACAGAGTAGTACACTTTTTTAAAATTGAGGAATACACCCACACAGTCATACCTACCAGTAGTCTTGTAGATGCTGCTGTTTTACGGGTTGAAACATGCTCTGGGCAAAAACAGCCTTCCAGAAGTCAGCCTCGTAATCACCAATATATTTGTGTTCTTATTTAATTTTCTGTGAGTGCTCAGGATAAATTCAGCTCACGAGTACTTTTCGAAAGATGCTCGTAGTAACGGACCGATGTGACAGAGTTGTCGATATCGGACAGGGGCCGGCGCTGGCAGCGCCGCCGGACGAGGGGACAAACGTGGGGGCGGCGCCCCCGCTGGGGCCGGCGGACCACGCCGTGGGGCCGGCACCGCCCCAGCAGAAGGATGGGGAGCGGCAGAAGGACGGGGGCGGGGCCCGCGAGCGGGAGGAGGCGGCGGAAGCGGAGGCGGAGGCGGGCCGCCACTACGACGTGCCGCAGGGCGTCGTGCCCGCCCCGCACGGCTACGTCCTGCAGAGGGAGGTGAGCCCGGCCCGGCACCGCCGCTGCTTTCCTTTCACTCTGTTCCCACCTCCGTCCTGCGGCACACTGCTCCGAAAGCCTTCGGGCGTGGCACTTTTAGTGTTGCCCGTTGCTTATTTCAGAGTTAAGATTTATTTCAACCGTGTACTACTAAAAATATTATTCTGTTTTCTCGTCAGTTGCTCAGTGGACTGTGAATACAGAAATCTCAGACTTCTTTTCTTTATTCTGCCGTATGTGTGGAAGCCGGTGATTGAGCACAGTATTATTCAATCCGTATATTGAGGAATCAGTAAACGACACCAAAGAAAAATTTGGAGTAGAAATTAAAATCTGTGGAGAAGAAATTGAGGTTTGCTGATGACATTGTAATTGTGTCAGAGACAGCAAAGTAGTTGGAAGAGCAGTTGAACAGAATGGACACTGAAACTTCCTGGCAGATTAAAACTGTGTGCCAGACCGAGACTCGAACTCCGGACCTTTGCCTTTCACAGGCAAGTGCTCCACCGAAAGGCAAAGGTCTCGAGTTCGAGTCTCGGTCTCGCACACAGTTTTAATCTGCCAGGAAGTTTCATATCAGCGCACACTCCGCTGTAGAGTGAAAATTTCATTCTGGAAACATCCCCCAGGCCGTGGCTAAGCCATGTCTCTGCAATATCCTTTCTTTCAGGAGTGCTAGTTCTGCAAGGTTCACAGGAGAGCTTCTGTAAAGTTTGGAAGGTAGGAGACGAGGTACTGGCGGAATTAAAGCTGTGAAGATGGGGCGTGAGTCGTGCTTGGGTAGCTCAGTCGGTAGAGCACTTGCCCGCAAAAGGCAAAGGTCCCGAGTTCGAGTCTCGGTCCAGCACACAGTTTTAATCTGCCAGGAAGTTACATATCAGTGCACACTCTGCTGCAGAGTGAAAATCTCATTCTGGATTATTCTGTTTGCTCGTCAGTTGCTCAGTGGACTGTGGATACAGAAATCTTACACTTCTTTTTTTTATTCTGTGGAAGCCAGTGATTGAGCACAGTAGTATTCAATCCATATATTGAGAAATCAGTAAACGACACAAAAGAAAAATTTGGAGAAGAAATTAAAATCCGTGGAGAAGAAATAAAAATTTGAGGTTCGCTGATGACATTGTAATTCTGTCAGAGACGGCAAAGTAGTTGGAAGAGCAGTTGAACAGAATGGACATTGTCTCGAAAGAAGGATTTAAGATGAACAACAAAAGCAACATGAGAATAATGGAATGTAGGCAAATTAAATCTGGCGATGTTGAGGAGTTTTGCTGTTTGGGGAGCAAAATAACTAACGTCGCTCGAAGTAGAGAGGGTACAAAATGTGGAATGGCGATAGCGAGGAAAATGTTTCTGAATACGAGGAATTCATTAACATCAAATGTAGACGTTAGTCTTATAATTAAATGTTTCCCTGAGACATTTAAGTCTCTTTATTTATTATGTACCGTCACAATCGAAGCAAACGAAATGAATTAAAATTTGTGCTGCGGCCGGTACTCGAACCCGGGTCTTCCCGCCTGTTAGGCAGAAATGCTAACCGTTACACCACTGCAGTACTACAGTCACCGTTGCTGCATGAACTACCTGAGCCGAGTGTCCTCCCCGATGCAAACTTCAATTCATTGTTCCCTTGCATTTTGTCACCACTGCCAGGGCTCTCCGATATTGGCAAGCACCCCAGCATTGTACGTAATGGGACGTCCTTCTACCACTGGTGATCTTACAGATCTTATAATTAAATGTTTCCCTTAAGTCTCAGGGTACAGAAAACTTCGTTCCTCTAATGCTTGTGGGAAAATGCTGGAGAAATTGTTTACCCTCACAAGATTCACCAGCGTTACATACTGTGTCATTGTGAGGGCATTAACAGCGAATGCCTTACTGCACCCTGCCATCTCCTTCGGGAATGTAGTGAAAGATTTTAATGAAGAGCAAACTGTGATTAAATTTTAAACCATGTTGTGTAACAAAATATACAGCAGTGGAAAATCCAGGATGTAATAATGAGAATACCGTGAAAAGGAGAGATTGCTACTCACCGTACAGAGGAGACGTCGAATCGTAAATGTGCGCGACGAAAAGATGGCGAGACGAGTGATCTTTTGGCCGCAAGGCCTCCTTCTGAGTTAGTCGACGTACACACACAATCTGGGTGTGGGGGATGAGGAGGGGGTGGGGGAGCCTCCTCCCCAGCTTCCTTCTGAACCCCTCACCACCATCACCCACCCAGATCACTTTTCCCCACCCTGTGTGTACAAAACTGGCCAAAAGCTTACTTGTCTAGCAGTCTTTCTGTTGTGCACGTTTGCAACTCTACATCTCCTCTGTACGGTGAGTAGCAATCTATCCTTTTTGTAATATTGTCAAAATAAGCAGATGCAGTTTTGTGAGTGGGACGACACACGTGCAGTCTCACTGCTGAATCACTTGTGTGGCATACTGTCACGTTATGTGTGCCTCAAAACTGTAAGCCTACAGAATTAACATTTCAAGGTTTTTCCGCTCTCTCTCTCTCTCTCTCTCTCTCTCTCTCTCTCTCTCTGTGTGTGTGTCTCTGTGTGTGTGATTTCAGCCATATAGCCACACGAGGTAACTAAGTGTTTTCCGTTTCTCTGTTGAAGGAGCCGGCAGCGGGTGAGGACGAGAACGACGAGGGTGGCGGGGTGGGCATACACCCCCTGGCGAGGGCCGGCTACCCCTGGCGGCCGCCCTTCATGGTGGGCCCGGGCCCGCAGCCCAGGAGACCGCAGGCGCAGGTGCAGGCGCAGCCGGCCCCACGCGGCCTGCGGTGAGTGGGGCAGCACGCCCCCGCGTCGGCACGGCGTGACTTGCCACTCCCCTCCCCTGCCGCCCTCCCGTCCTTCCCCCGACCCCCGTACACCCCGCTCGGCCGTCCGACGTCCGGCACGACGCGGTACCGTTTCCCGACCTCCTGTGTAGCCCGGGCAGAGGGAGGCGACCCTCAAATTGAGTTAAGATTTTTCTAAAAAAGAGTTTAGTGGAGGGTGCAACAATTCCGGGTCGAGGCTGTGGGGAGGAGGTCATTGAAAGGTTTTAGAAAATTGGAAAAGGATTAGTTATTAAAAAAAAAAATTAAGCAATTCTATTTTTTTGAAAATACTTCCCTTTAAACGAGAATAGATTTTTGCGTTTGTTGAAACTGGTACTCGGAGCAGTGATGTCCGACACGTCAGAACCCGGTGTTTTATAATGTTCTGCTGCTTTGTCTGGTGATGTAAAAGTGATTCCACACATTTTATCTTCAATTTTTGGTAAATAAAAGAAATCACGAGGTCCTAGGTCAGGGTTGTATGTTGGAGGACCTGTGGTGCTGATTTTTAGGCAAGCAGATACTCAGTTGTTAGTTTTGCTGTATGTGTTGCTGCACTGCCATGCTGGATTTTCTTTTACTTCTTGTCCTCCTCCTTCTTCTTCATGCATTTTTCCCCTTACTAGCTCTCTCAAAAATTTACGGTGGACATATATTTGTACCAATCGGCCGTAACGGTACACCTGTCTTTTAATTCTATACTACTGAGCTGGCGTGACCATTTTCTTTTTTTCCCCAGGATCTTAACAGTGAATCCAAGATTCATCACCAGTGTATTTGCTGGCGTGCAATATTTACACAGTTTTGGATTTGATTCGTGCCACTACTCAGTATTGCTCTAGTAAGTTCATCGGATGTCTGTCGGTCTCCTTTGAACATTGCTCAAACTGCAGCAGAATTTTTGTCAGTAATGACACTTCCTGGTCGTCTGTCTCGAAATTCGTCACTGAAAAAAAAAAAAAAAAAAAAAAATATCTCTTCTCCTTGTTCTTGTTCTTCTTCTTCTTTTAATTTGCTGTGCCAAGTATAAATGGTTGCCTTAATTGGGGCCAGTTTGCCAGGTGCGTTTCTTAGCTGATCTACACATTGTTTAGGCATTACTGATGATTTTAAAATCTTGAGAAATTGTAGCCCAGTAATATTCCCTAGTTGCATTCGTGTTTCATTGCACACAGAATCTTTAAATGATAATAAATAACATACTGTTAGAGTGAATCGACCAGACTACATTTCGATCAACTCGCGCAACGTTAGAAAGTAGCTGTCAGATACAAACAAATTTCATTTGTTTTTACAATTGTGGTGCTCTAAAAATTGTCAGGGTCTCCCTTGTAAGTGGTAGCAGTATTTGTAGTGAAATGTCATTTGTATGTTATTCACTAAAATTTGTGATCACTTAAATATCCTAGTCTGAAAGCTTCACATTGTAGTTAAAAATGTTATTTATGCAGACAGGGCATAACGCTTTAGAAAAACACCATGAACTCTTTAGAAAATGTGTTTATTGTGCCGGCCTACAGTTCCCGATTAATTCATTTTCAGAGTTCTGTATTTTACAAAGAATTAGGTGTGCAAATATTATTGACGCACGAACTCGCCGAGTTTTCATTCTGCAGTCTCTTGCCGTACAAAATGCACGCGAGGGTGCACTCGGGTCCCGTCGTAGCCAATCGCCTTACAGTTCTGATCCTCGCTACCCTGTATCTCGTGCCTTTTACAGCACAAAAGTTTCCAGGTTGTATATGACTCACAAAGACAACACAGACCTGTGTCCTCACAATTCCGTTCACTCAGTTGCTTCACTATTACAAATATTCATATGTTACACACTCAGCACACACGTGCTTTCTTCATCCAAATAATAAGATAAATGCAACTGACATTATTTTAAAAAAAAGAATAGAAAAAATAAAAGAGAGAGAAACATAATACCACTGAAAATAGTGTTTTACATAAAACCATGTTTCTTATTGCTGAAAAGATAGATATACTATCAAAGTCCTTTACAGTTAGTTAGCTGACACTTATGTGCTTGACAAGAAGTTACTGGTTCATGTAAGCTTTAAATACTGCATTCTAGTTATTTTTCATCTCTCTTAAAGTGTGACATACTTTAGACTGAAGTTTACACTACTGTTAGTTATCATCATACGGAGATGTAGCACGAAGTTTTGTTCCATTCAGTAAAATTCAAATGTTGCATTTAATTTTACAACATCGTACTCAGTATTTTGTCGCCTGTGCGGTAGTGACACTTCTCGAGTGAAGCTGCCGGCTGGCACACGCCAGACCACCTGTTGCAGCTGAGGCTTTACTCGTTGCCTGTACAAAGCTACTAGCTGTCACGAAGTTTCTGTAGGGGAGACGTAGGGCATGACGCCACGAGAGGCGATGGCGTTTTGTCGATAAACGGTTAATACATTCCTGGAGGTGAGTGTGAAGATGCAACGCATTTAAAAGAAAAGATTTGTCTCCATTACTGAACTGGCTTTGACATAGATGTGATCTCTCCACAAATGCATTATCTTTATCGCACACAGATTAATAATCTGTCGCTGCTTTCCTCGAAGTGTCGTATTTATATAATTTAAAGTCTCCTCGTACGAGTGAGAGGTGCCGTGCGCGCACAGCAGGGATAGGCCCGCTGGGTATCCTATCCGTGCCCTGCGGGACGGTGTGGTAAACAGCTCTGTTATGTTGCTTTACGAAAGAAACGATGATTCAGTATTTTTTAATTAGCGTTTCTGTTTGTTAATTAATATATAATTTAAATAGAGTAAATTTCTGCTACCGAGATTCGAACCGGCTACTTTGCGATTACAGGACCTCGACCCGACGTATTTGGCTACCACCGACAATTCTATTTATTGATTTTAAATGTTTTGTGTTTAATAGTAACGGGAAACCTTCTAACATTTAATGGCAATTTTTTTTCAAGAGAGAAAATGGAAGATGCCGGAGCATTCCCTTATTTCCATTATTTGGCAAAAGTGGCCTACATTTCTACCTTTATCACAGTTAGGGTTTTTCAATATTCTGTATTTTCTTCAGAGTTTTAACAGTTTCAATTAATGGTAATGACAGGTAGAAGTCTGTAAAAAGGTGCAATAAAACTTCGAATTTGTACTTCTGTTTGTTGCATTATAGCCTGTCAGTGGACCTTTCACTCAACAATTCTAATTATGACCGAGGTTTTTCTTTATTTCTTACCAGTAGAGTGTTTTTTCTTAGCTGTTTTCACTTATAATGGGGGTGAGGTGTCTTATCTTTTTCACCTTGGGCAACTTTTAGTTCGTTGATAAAAAAATTAGTAGTGTCTTTTCACCTGGAGGAACTGTAAGTGGTGGCTCACAAAATGAAGACCAACTAAGTATCGCAACTTTGGTAACACCTCTTTTATTTGTGGGACTGCTGTATCCTTTTGTGCGGGAATAGTGCTTCTGCACGAGACGTAAGTATTTTATGGGACTAGCGAGACATTTCAGAGTAAGGAACACTATTATGGGACTTCTGAGCTGTTTTTGCAGCTGTTTGTATGCCACACCACCTGGAAGTTGATCCCACACTTCACGAAAACTAGTGCTTGTAGTTTTAGTGAACTGAGAAAGACATTTAGCGTTATTTATATCCTGGTGTCTCAACGGTGCACGTTTTTGTCAAGAGCGACATAAGCATCACGTAATGTTTGCCTCTGTGCACAGTGGAGTAAACTTCCAGGTTGTTCACCATTCCAACAACAACAACAACAACAACAACAACAACAAAATCTCCATATTCTGTGTATTTTTATTTCGTAACTTCTCGTTAGGCTTACAAAATACTTACATCACTGAATTTGTCTTGTACAGATCTGCTGCTGTTGCAGAAAAAAATATAGTAGATCAGTTAAGAAACCAAACGTTTTGCCCGTCTCTCGGCGATTAATGAAGCGGCTCGCCAGTTGCTCGGTAAAAAGAGATTACAGGTATTTGTATAGAGTCAAAAGTCTATTTGGTGCGGGAAAAGAATCTAGTGCCTACAGTGGAAAGGTGGTTGTAGTTGTAGCGTTGGGGATAGAAGTGGGGCTGTAGGGGAATTGTGCATCATAGTTGGTACGAAGAGTTGCACCTTCCACATCTTGTTACTTAAATGTAAGGCTGCAGCGTCTTGCTGCCCTCTGCCCTCTGCCCTCCCCGCACATTCCGTACGGCCGGTGGCTGCTGCCTTCCGGCAATGCACACCGGCCCCAGGTGTATGTTTCCCTTCCTAGAGCTGCAGCTGCCTCTTTGCATTTTGTCTTCCTGTCACTGTCTGCCAACTCCTTCCTACTGTTTCAGACTTTTTAGGTGTGAATTATGCTTTAAAAACTGTTCATATGGTGTTCAGTGTTATGTCTTTCATATACAAGTAGCTGTTCTTAGGCTAGGATTCAGAGCTGAAAGAAATATTTATGTGTGTGAAGTAGAGTTTATATGTATAAGAAAAATATGGTTGTCAAATATCTGGGTAAAAAGAAAAAAATAAATTTTATTCTCAATGTTTTACAACATGTTTCATTATTTTTTTTGCCCAAGGTCACGGATATTAGATTGCAGTGGGTCACTATTGAGGATCTGAAGTACCTATTGCCCAAATGAGAAAAATATTGTGCAAATCGAATCAGAAAAGGCAATTGTTCCCTATATGGGACAGATTCCTCTCAAAAAAAGTGAGGAAAAGTCCGTATAAACTGAAGCATCAAAATGGTTCATCCTTCGAATTAGTAACGAGATAACATTTTACGGAGTTCCGAACTCGGAACCACGAGATGGCTCGCACTCGTCGGGTCGCAGTGTGTGCCGCCGCATCCCCGAGAGGTCCGTCGGTGGAGTGTTGCCGCATTAGGAATGCGTGCTGCTGTGTAACCTCTCGTCCGGGGTGTCTCCGCCGGTCACTATCGAGAGGATCTGTGCGGGGAATGGTGGAGACGACAGAACTGATCTTTCACAACTATCCACCTGACACTGTACACATCGTCCCCAGAATACCGTGGCCGGTAGATGAAACAGGTGGCAGGGCACGCTCGGAGAGAGCGGTAGGGACGGGGGTCGCGGGAAGGCGACGTGAGAGAGCTGCCGAGCACCGGAGGGGAAGCGCCATTCTGAACTGTCAGGTGGGTCCCCTCCACACACACACTTGCACGGTGACCGTTCGAAAAGGTCCGTCACCTCTACTTTGGTCAGTACCTCAAAACAGTTCCAAAAATGTAGCAGTTTATTTTCGGTTAGTGTGTTAATTTGTAACTTTCAGATGAGCGTCACGAGTGGCGATTTTTGAGTAAAACTTACACATTTTTCTGGTCTCCATTTTAAAGTTTGTTTCTTTTAGCAAACTGTAACAGAGTTTACAGTGTCTCACCTCACTGACGTGTCGTACAGATGCAATTGTGAGAGAATTCTGAAACGGTGGCATATTAAGTTTATTAAGTGAGGAACTGAGGAATAGTAACATTAGTATCTTGTGAAAAAGCACATCTTCAATACAAAACAATCGTGTAGTGTATTTACATACGCTGTTCCGAACCCGTAACATTTTTCATTTTGCCGTCTATAGGTGACCCTCTTCAAATTACGTTCTTTCACCGGAAAAGTCCATAGTTAGTGGAATGACACAGTAAATAATAAGTTTTGCATAATAACTGTATGGCAAAATACTCTCTTATCTCAAACTGTTTACGAAATATGAAGAATGTTGCGGATATTTCGTTCGGGCTTTGTCACTGGCGTGGCACGACCGCAAATGACTGTGCTACATCGGATCGGTTGTCTCTAGATTGGTGGGAGGTAGAGACCTCCACCCGAGTCTAAAGAAAACTGCAATACATTATCTAAATTTTGTACGCAGTAATGATTACAAAATATGTACTGAATGCAAAATCGTAGGGACCCCCATTTTTGATTTGAACTTTCTCGAATTTTACAGTGTCTTACTTCCACACAAGTGTCACAATAACTACAGCCATTAACAAAATGACGGGCACGTAATCTCGAACCTGACACATAAAACGACAAGTAAAGTGAGAACAAAATTTTCTTACCGAATATTTTCTGTAAAATGGGCGGAGTAGGATTGCAAGGCGCACACCTCGATTCTGTCGTCGCCGACTGGCCGAAAGGCGGCAGACAGTGTCGGCATTCCCTTCCGAAGAAACGAACGAACTGGCCTGGCGCTTCAGTGGAAAACTGGTCACTGCGCGTCGCCCACCGTAGCCTGTCTGGCCTCTGCCTGCGGTCTGTCCAAAAAGGCAAATGTGGCGGGCACTTCTAATACGGACACACTTAATCGACGTACCGTGTAACTGTGAGGAACCACTCGACGCTATCGGAGTCCGTTTAAGAATACGGCCACGCGTGCAACTTTTCCAGTGGCATTTTAGCTGAAAACGAGTGGTAGAAATAAAAGTGCAGCTCGTAAGTGAGGGTGGCCGGTCGGCACCGGAATTGGCGCCGCCACTGCGCCGGCGTGGTGCACCTTCTGGGTCACACGCGGCAGAATGCGCACTGGCCGGTCGACACTTCTGTGCGGCAGGTTCGGCTACTCGAGTGAATACTGACCGGCAGTTTTTCACACCTGACCAGAATGTTCCAGTGTTGATGTGTGACGTGGATTGTGTGGACACTGAGCTGTTAATCCTGGAGGTATAAAAATGTCCGTTTATTTACGATAAAAGGTGCCGAGGCTATAAAAAACGAGTAATAAAGATGGAGTTGTGCCTAACTATTAATGTGGCCCTTTTGGTGGAGAGTGGGAGAAATAGAGCTGGAAGGGAGATATAAAGTTGATTGGTATGAAAATGTCAAACGACGTTTTATTTTTTATTTCACATATATTTACAAACAACTTCCTCTTCGTGTTCCAGGTAGGACAACTATTTAAAATTTTACTCTGTAAAATAGTCTTGCCGAGGTACCGATTTGTATATAGAGCAGAAACTGTGCACAAAGTGGTCTCTGGCAAATTTTTCAATTGTGCTGCCTTTGGTTCCTCGTGCAGGTGTACCGTGTCACTGCCCTCGAAGTTGAAACTATTGACAATTGTCACATAGTTACAAGGTTTGCCACTTGTTGTTTTAAGTACTGAAATCAACTAATTCAACACTCACAGCTATCGGAGAATGCAAAATCTTCCATTTATTTGCTAAAATGGCAAAATGCACATTCAGTAAAATTCTGTTCTTTAATAACCTTTAGTTGAAAATGGTTTTTGAGGTATCAGGTTTCTTGCCAAAAAATGTCTCGGAGTTTTGACGTAGGGTAAATGTGTCGTCAGCTGTTAACACAAATGGAAGAGGTGTAAAGGCAGTGCAGAACTGAATTGCTGTGTAACGAAACACTGTCCCTTGTTTTTCTCGAGAAGTTGCCTCGCTGGTGATTGCATTTGGCCATCTGATTCTCGACAACGACCAGTTTTTCCTGCTGTTTGTGGCCGGCACAGTTGCCGAAATTCCTGTCGCGTTTTCTGCAGCTCGAATCCGACTGGAAAAAACACTGCTCTCTTCTGTGTCCTCCCGTACTGAGGCATTTGTTTGCCCCGGTGACCAGCAGAGCTGCCAGCATACATCTTCAGTATCTGCTTGATGCAATTAACAATTTTTTTAAAAACTATTCTTATTTCCAAGTACAATGTAGAAAGTGTCGGTGTCACTCCTGAAAGCAGGTAATATGTATTCCTGAAAACAGAATCCAATTAAAGCCAACGAAAACAAATTGTCGTGACACTTGACTTCCATCTATTTATCAGAAGAGGTCGTCGAGAGTTCATTTCAGTTCTGCCTAGGCTGTGCGTACTGCCTAAGATTCACAAAGGAGATGCGCTTTCACTGCCTGTCGAGAACAGTTGTGGAGTGGCCACCTACGATTTGTTCGAATACTCCTTTAGACGGATCCATCGTCAGCAAGCGTCCGTACCGTATTCGTAAATCTATTGATTTTATCGGCAGATGTAACGAGTTTTGAGAGGGTTGCCCTTTTACGAAAGTTCCTCTCTACATCACATCGGCATCAGGTTTAGGGCCGACACAACAGTCTTGTACGAATACAAACTCTCCTCGATGTGCTCATCCTTTAACAACAAACTTTTTAACAATCTCGCGATGTTGCCGTGTGGAGTCTTTTGTCTTCCATGGTAGAGAATCATTTTATGGAACATTTCGAGGAACGGGCAATCCACTTGAGAGTTTTGAAAGGGACAGCAATTTGGTGATACATTGGCAATACGTTTGTAGTTTGGACTCACAGTGTGGACAGTCTGTGAAACCACCTTCGACGTCTCAACCCCTTGCATATTTCGAGATCTTATCAGCAGGCATAGTGGTTTCCAGTTGGGTGCTGCACAGAATCCTCTCATTTGAAATATTTGTGCCCCGTGTACCTCACACTGGTTTACATTCGATCCGGTATCGACGAGGTCAGCTTTTGCCGCAGTCCGCGGACTTGCGGCAGAAGTGCGTGTGTTGTAGCCTCACGTGTGCTGTGACAACCAGGTACACCACGTGTGTGCCATGTGGTTTTAAGTAGCAGAGGTGCATTTCCACCAATGCACTCCTGAAGACAGCCAGACGACTCCATGCCGAAATAACGTGGTGGCAAGTCGTTGACATGTGGCAGCTCGGCTGAATTCTTGCAACCTATAATAAGTATTTTTGGTAAGTAGCAAGTAGTTTAAGTCTGAACACTTCCTTAGTGGATAATCTAAAGCTTATTAAAAAAAAAAAAGCACAGGAAAACAGAACTTGAATTATTCCTTTACGAATATTAGTTCCATTATGCAAAAGTACTACTACTGTTCCACTACACAACACTTATTATTACTCAACAGATCATACTAGCACAGTAGTGATCAAAATACTGGTTGAAATTGTTTGGCAGATCCTGAATTTCTGGCTGTGGCAAAGAGGACCAATTGGGGGAGAAATTGCTAGCGAGATAGCCGGTGGTAGATTGTGCTTCTGTGGAGTCTGATAAAAATATGATTGTTTTTAGTGTTGTTTAAAACATTTGGGTTGTGTGTATTTTGTTCAAAAGGGTCAACTGGAATAGTATGCTAACACGCATTCTCTCTCTCTCTCTCTGTGTCTCTGTCTGTCTCTCTCATATCTATGTTTTTTGCATTGCTTATCATGGACAGAAATTGAGGTTGGTTGGTAATGCTGCTTCTTCATTTCCAACACTATAAAAAATATGCGGCTGGATTCAGATATAGCAGAATTTCATTAGAAGGTGATCCATACGAAGGACATTGGAAAACTGCAGTGTGAAATGAAAGTGAAAGGTGCACGATATGGCATTTGATGATCAGCGGCTTTAGATGTAGAAAATAACGGAGACCAGATACAAATAAGAAGAAAAAAGTGTAGTCCATTTTACATGGAGAATTAATCGTTATCTTCCTGCAAGATGATGCCGCAAATACTGAATGGTATAAGAAATGTTCTGCTTAGTTGTTAGTTTCTTATTCGCGTAATGTATGCGTTGTGAAATGTTGTAATGATGTAGAAATGTCAGATTGTCGATTATTATTATTATTATTATTATTATTATCATTATTATTATTATTTCTTTCCTTTCTCAGACATTATGTCTGGTTAAAAATGGAAAGTGACGCGGACCTTGATCAAGCGTGACTTCCTTTTAACTGTACGGTATATGTTACATTGCATTTAGGAACTTTCGGCTAATTGAACATGTATCAATAATTACATATTTCTGTAATTATTATTATTATTATTATTATTATTAATATTAATATTAATATTTGCATTTAAATATGACTTTGTGGTCATTTTTTCCAGACAACTTTACACAATAAAAAAGTGTATTTAGTTTGCTAACAGTAATAAGTATGTGCTACTTTGATACTAAATAAGCTGCAAGTTTCTGAATAACAATACATCTACAGAATACGAGGCTATGCCTGGAAGGAACTTTTTCACATTACTTTAAGAATTTGGGTAAGTGAACAAAGATTTTTGGTAGCAACATTATGAACCTCTTTCGGAGATAAAGTGAATTTTAATGACGAGTAAAGGCGGTTGCTTTCTCTTTTAGTATTGTAATTATGAATGACTTTTGTCCTTCTGAACTATGAAAGATTTATCAACAGCGAAGTTCATGTTAATAAATATGTACTGCAAAGCTGCTGCTAAAATCCCTGACTCGTTAAGCAGGAGTGTAGAATACGATTGAGGGTGAGCAATACATTTTATTCTTACTGAACACACTTTTTTGTCACAAAAGTTTTCTTACTTAAATATTTGTTATCCCACAATGCAATTCCATACGAATTTATCACTGTTGTCGTCATTATAATCGTCGGTAATCGTGGATTCATTTGTAGACCTGTTCTTCCAAACACGTCTAGCTGCAGTTCATCAACTGTTATGATGATATAGTTTGTCCTCTGCCTCACTTATACCAACCATTTGACTCTTTCATTCATTACAGGTAGTGGTTCAGATCCCGAGGCACTTCCACCAGGTACAGCGGTACTTGCAGCCGTTGGAACTTCGTTTGTGCATTGCTGCTGTTTCATTATACAATGTGAGCTTTTGTGTCTGGTAATTCCACCCTCAGCAATTTTTTGTTTATCGGCACGAGGCTCTGGTCTGAGATATGTTTCTGTGCCCTACGTTTAATCTCCTAATTCTGGAGACATTGTGGGGCAGCAGTTTCAAACTGAAACAGCCCAGCAAGCCGAACTGTTCCTACGTATCTGAGCTACAGTCAATTTGTGGAGTCGTCAGATCGTCGAGTCACTGCAACATTTGTTGTGGATCGTGTAGTGGGAAAGAGTAGGTGTTTCTTACTTTATTTAGCAGTCCCTACAACTTTTCTGTTCTCAGTCATTTTTCTGTTACATTGAGTTGTTTTTATGGCTTCGAATTCTTGTGGCTTCTCTGTACATCCTGTCATATTAGTGATTGGATTTTGATAAAACTGTGGTATCTGAGCAACAGATCTGTAGGTGGCCCGGACCCGGTGCACGATCTGCCACTTCAGATTTACCCACGTTTCCCACACAGTAGTTGCTCTCGTGTTCCCTAACCCAATTGCTGTCAGATCTGTTTGTAGTTCCTACATACAATTGACGACATTTGCGAGGGATTTTTTTATACTCGCGCTGTGGTGACTGTCACTCATTCTCAGTGTTTCAGTATTTACCCACCTCTCTCGTCAGTTTCCACACACTATCAGTACCGTTCTTCTCAGTTCTCTCCCCGTGCGATCGGAGACTGTTTCTGCGAACGGGAAGAAAATTTCCCCTACAGTTTGTTCTTCTTCGGTCGAAGTTCCTGATCTTTTAGGACGTAGTGTCGCGAATACGATCGAACACAGTGCTACGCTATTTGTCGGCACTCTGCGGTTCCCAGTCGCGGCACCGCTTTAAAACGCAACTGTTTGTCGATCTGATGGAATTACAGTTTCCTGGACTGACAGATTGAAGAAGGGGAAAAATGGGCCAGAGATGTGTATCGAAGCTCGTATTAGGGAGGGCATCGGACTAGCGTAGTCCGTGCAGTTGTGGTAGCCACAGTGCTTCAGTAGTGTAGTGGTTAGCACAGCTGCCTAGTAAGTGGGAGGCCCGGGTTCGAGTCCCAGCAGTGGCACAAATTTTAATTCATCGCTTCAGCATCTGTCCGTACCGAGAACAAAGTTGGAACCTTTCGTGTCATCTCGACGAGAGCTTACACGTGGGACAGTAATTCTCTAGGCCGGCTACAGCTAGTCTCCGGCCAATAATGCAGTACAATACAGAATGTTGTAGGACGTCCGTTATTTGTTCTCAGACGGTAGCTGCACGTGTGGAGGTGTCAGTGTGCCGTGATCCCCCCTCACGGTGCCCGGACGAGGTCATCCGTTATCCCGACAGTGAGTAGGCACAGTCTTGTAGTCCTCCGCGGCGATCGTTCACCGTCTGGTGCTGTCCGCGCCCCTCGTATACCATACTGGGCCCGTTAACGACAGTTAACATAAAAAATACTAATGCACTGTGTCGTTTGTTGTACTTATCACCGAAAATTACAGGTCTAATAATTTACACAGGTACTGACCGTGTGTACGTGTACAAAGTTTCACCGACGTCGGTCCTCGTCTTCTGTGTGCTCCACTTTTTCTGAAGGTCAGTGTGTGCTGTACACAGGGGACCGGGTATGAGGCCTACGAGAAAGACGGGTCGTGGTGCGTACGTCACACCACGTGTCACTGCAGGTTTCGAGAGTGCCGGCAGCCATCTACGACGGGAAAAGAGTTACTGTTTCAGACGGGTCGAATAATCCTTGACCTTGCGTTTAAATGCGTGCAAGTTCTTGATAGCACGTGACAGAATTAAAATCTTTAGTTGTACCTTTTCCATTAAACACCGATTCCAGTGGACCCTGCCACAAGCCGAGCATTCCCGGCGAGCTGACTGGTGTGGCGTCACAAGTTTGTTAGGGAGCCTGTGTATCTCGTCGGTCCTGACTGCTCGTTAGCGGCTGTGAACGATTAGATTTGTATTGTTGTTGTAGTCTTCAGTCCTGAGACTAGTTTGATGCAGCTCTCCATGCTACTCTATCCCGTGCAAGTTTCTTCATCTCCCAGTACCTACTGCAGCCTACATCCTTCTGAATCTGCTTAGTGTATTCATCTCTTGGTCTCCCTCTACGATTTTTGCCCTCCACGCTGCCCTCCACTACTAAACTGGTGATCCCTTGATGTCTCAGAACATGTCCTACCAACCGATCCCTTCTTCTAGTCAAGTTGTGCCACAAACTTCTCTTCTCCCCAATCCTATTCAATACTTCCTCATTAGTTATGTGCTCTACCCATCTAATCTTCAGCATTCTTCTGTAGCACCACATTTCGAAAGCTGCTTCTTGTCCAAACTATTTATCGTCCATGTTTCACTTCCATACATGGCTACACTCCATACAAATACTTTCAGAAACGACTTCCTGACACTTAAATCTATACTCGCTGTTAACAAATTTCTCTTCTTCAGAAATGCTTTCCTTGCCATTGCCAGTCTACATTTTATATCCTCTCTACTTCAACCATCATCAGTTATTATGCTCCCCAAATAGCAGAACTCCTTTACTACTTCAAGCGTCTCATTTCCTAATCTAATTCCCTCAGCATCACCCGACTTAATTCGACTACATTCCATTATCCTTATTTTGCTTTTGTTGATGTTCATCTTATATCCTCCTTTCAAGACACTATTCATTCCGTTCAACTGCTCTTCCAAGTCCTTTGCTGTCTCTGACAGAATTACACTGTCATCGGCGAACATCAAAGTTTTTATTTCTTCTTCACGGATTTCGATACCTACTCTGAATTTTTCTTTTATTTCCTTTACGGCTTGCTGAATATACAGATTGAACAACATTGGGCATAGGCTACAACCCTGTCTCACTCCCTTCCCAACCACTGCTTCCCTTTCATACCCCTCGACTCTCATAACTGCCATCTGGTTTCTGTACAAATTGTAAATAGCTGTTCGCTCCCTGTATTTCACCCCTGCCACCTTCAGAATTTGAAAGAGAATATTCCAGTCAACATTGTCAAAAGCTTTCTCTAAGTCTACAAATGCTAGGAATGTAGGTTTGCCTTTCCTTAATCTTTCTTCTAAGATAAGTCGTAGGGTCAGTATTGCCTCACGATTTGTATTAAAAAATGAAAAAAAGATTGGCACACTGCTTCAGTGACTTTTATTTTCATTTTTGGTATGTGTTTCATTGCTCATGCCACCATCATCAGGTGGATTAAGATACTTTTACATCATTAAATTTGTATGTGACAAACACATTTGTTCATATGGTATCTATTTATCGGACAACACTGTGACGGGGTCGCTGCGTGTCATCTTGCACACGTCTGGGCAAATATATGCGATGTACACTGATAGAGCAAATTGCACTCGTTTTTAAGTTTTATCCATCCATAGATTCCTTTTATGAGGATATTGTGTATGTCACGGTATTGCACGAAAGAAGAAAAGATACATAATTCCGTAGGTAATAGTATTTACATAATAACAGTTGTAGTGTGACAAGGATGGGAAAGAAGAGGTAGCTGGCTGTGGTGTTACATAGGAACCGTACTGAAATTTCCCTGAAGTAATTCAGGGGAACCAAAGAAAGTCTACATGCTGATAGTGAGTCAGAGACCGGAGGCTCCACGCTCCCAAATATGAGGCCATTCTAACTACAGTGAAAACCCGTTTGCTTTATCCCTAGGGTACAATACTTTTTTGAAATTATTTCATATTATAAATGCAAAGCAGAAAGCTGCAGATGCTCCACAGTACCAATCTACCAGCTAACTATAGAACCACAACTTTAATTCTCTCATGTAATAATTATGAAGTTGCTCTAAGAAACAGCAACAGAAAAATCAATCAGTAGTTATTTAATGGTGTAAAAACCTGGTACTACACTGTTCATTCATTCCTTATTACCAGTCAGCACACACACACTATACACACATTATGTCATAACGTAACGTGGTTAGCACACTGGACTCGCATTCGGGAGGACGACGGTTCAATCCCGTCTCCGGCCATCCTGATTTAGGTTTTCCGTGATTTCCCGAAATCGCTTCAGGCAAATGCCGGGATGGTTCCTTTGAAAGGGCACGGCCGATTTCCTTCCCCATCCTTCCCTCACCCGAGCTTGCGCTCTGTCTCTAATGACCTCGTTGTCGACGGGACGTTAAAACACTAATATCCTCCTCCTATAATGTAACACTACACACACTATCTGAGCACAGGACGCTAGTGACAATGTTTGGTTTGCATTTTGTGTGCCAAAGCTTTCTGTTTGATTCCCTGAAAAACTGAGTCTGCGTCCGTCTGTATAGAGTGAGATGTTGAGCTCACAAAGGTGGTAAGGTGTTAGTGTTATATACACCGTAGAGCTCTGTGGTAAAGTATTCCAGAAAGGAAGAAAAAGAAAAAGCAGTATGGTGCAAAAGTCGGTTGTCGAGATAGAGGTGTTTTGTTATTATTATTATTTACTCACTTACAGCATGCTGGACAGCAGTAGGCAACAACTTACTGTGATTCAGTAAAATTATGAAACTGTCCAATTTGCACAGAACTTTGTTTTTATTTAAATGGTGACCAGTTTTGGACATTAGTCCATTATCAAGCCAGCCACATAAGTGCTACCATAAAGTGTGTACACTGGCCACATAACTTGTGTTTTTCTGTAAATTTATTAAACACAGCAGAGGCTTTAATTGTCAATAATATATTCTCCTTCGCTATCTATGACAGTATGCCGATGCTAGGAAAACTTTTCAATTCTGCAACTGTAGAAATCACTCGGTTTTGAGACGGAGAACTTGTCGAGCCACGTTCGGAGAGCATTTTCAGCCAGAAAGGAAGTTTCTCGAAGGTCGTTCGAAAGAGAACGAGAGAGGCGAAAATCTGAGGGCACGAGATCGGGTGAATATAAGGAGAGTGTGAAATGACTTCTCAACCCGACTCGTGTACAGTGCTTTTGTCAGTGTAGCAGAACGCAGGTGGGCGGGCGTTATCGTGGAGTAGCGTCACTTCACTCATTCTTCCCGGTTGTCATTCTCAGATCGTTCCTGCGGGACATCTCAGTTGTCGAGAATAAATGTCGACAGTGATGGTTACACCTCGGGGAAGCAATTCGTAGTACACACTCCGTCATCATTCCACCAGACGCGTAACATTATCTTTTGTGGATGCACGCAGGCCTCTGTAAGGGTAGTTGCTGCTTTCTTTGGGCTCTTCCTTTCTTTCTTGTATATTATCATAAAGACACCATTCCGTGTCACCAGTAAAGATACAGGATAGAAATGGTCGGTGTTGTTCACGAGTCAATTGATGACTAGCAAGCAGAGATGCATACGGTGGCCACTGCTATATTTTTGTGATTGCCGTAGAGCGTGTGGTACTCATGGGTGCAAATGTCACCCAATGGTGGGATGATCGCAGTTCATCACATTTGCCAGTTTTTCGGTATACTGATGTGCACTGTCATGGATTAATGCGTTTAAACGATCTTCGTCAAATCTCTAAAGTCTTCCTGAACACAGAGTGTTAGTAACGTTGAAACGATGCTCCATAAACCAATAAAAACATTTTCGTGCTGTGCTCTGTCCATACAGAGTGCAAATGTTCCCGGCTGCCTCTGCTGCTGTCACCCCTACCCATCCAATGAACTTGAACAGTAGGATGTGTCAGAAATATTCACGTCCCTCCACTCGCCACTCTAGCATGCACAGCTCCACTTACTATGCCCAAATGACAATATGAAAACTCGAGTAGCAACATTGAACTACAAATAACAACTAGCAATTGACAAATAAAGCCGAAGGGACTGGAATACCGACAGGCAAAACAAAACGGTAAAGACTTATGGACCGACCTAATATTAGCATATTCAGTGCTGAACTGGCATATAGTACCTTCCACTTAGCCACTCACACGAGCTTTGTGACCAGCATATACACTATATTGGAAGCAGTTATGACTATGGTCTGACAATGGACTAAGGTTTGAAGGTGGTTGCCATTCAAATAAAAACAAACTTCTTTGCAGCTTCGATAGTTTCATAAATTTGTTGAATTATAATTATTGTTATTATTATTATTATTTCTTTTAGTAATCTCTCTGATTTCTTTAGTAACTTATTGTACAGTTTTATTCCTTGGTAGAAAATGCTAACTTGAGATTTGTGTACTCTTTTGTAGCAAATGTAAGTTCAGTCTGTATCTAGTTCCATCCTCATATAAACAGCTGTTTGTGCAGTAATTATTAAGGTAATTCTGACATGTACAACAGATTGGTTAATGTATTGATGTGGTGTAGCTAGAATCGCCATTACTTTGAAGAGGTATCTACAGTGAGCCTAGTTACTATTTTGGTTATTATTCTGATGGTCTGTTTCTGTAGTCTGAAAACTGTGTTCATATTTTGTGCATTTGTTTCCCAGAAAAGAATTCTGTAGTTAAAAACTGAGTATGCATGTGAATACTGTGTAACTAAAAGACGCTCGTGACATAACACAAAGGGCATAATGTGCTGATAACATCCTGTCTAAAGTATCTATGTGTGTGCATGCCATTTCAATGGAGAATAAGCAGCTGTTCATACACATTTTATGTTTGCTATGAAGTGTGTAGAGGTACAATCTACTTTAAATTGAACAGTGACTTCAAACAGAAATTCCTAGCACTTGTTTTCTTTATGCTGAATTTAACTTAATGGCATGATCACTAATGGTAATCCTCCTTGAGCGTTTCATTTGCTTTCCCTGTAAGAAATTGTCAGTAAGTTTAGTACTGCTGTCATCAGCAGAAATACTTTATTTCCTCAAGATTTAAGTCATTATTATTATTATTATTATTTTTTACTTTCTCAGACGTTAAGTCTGGTTAAAAATGGAAAGTGACGCGGACCTTGATCAAGCGTGACTTCCTTTTAACTGTATGGTATGTGTTACATTGCATTTAGGAACGTTCGGGTAATTGAACATGTATCAATAATTACAGATTTCTGTAGTTGTATATATAAGTTTGGATGTAGCTGTATTGCATTGAGGTACTGGTGGATATTGTGTGGTATGACTCCTGTAGTTGATAGTATAATTGGTATAATGTCAACTTTATCCTGATGCCACATGTCCTTGACTTCCTCAGCCAGTTGGATGTATTTTTCAATTTTTTCTCCTGTTTTCTTCTGTATATTTGTCGTATTGGGTATGGATATTTCGATTAGTTGTGTTAATTTCTTCTTTTTATTGGTGAGTATGATGTCAGGTTTGTTATGTGGTGTTGTTTTATCTGTTATAATGGTTCTGTTCCAGTATAATTTGAATTCAACATTCTCCAGTACACTTTGTGGTGCATACTTGTATGTGGGAACGTGTTGTTTTATAAGTTTATGTTGTAAGGCAAGCTGTTGATGTATTATTTTTGCTACATTGTCATGTCTTCTGGGGTATTCTGTATTTGCTAGTATTGTACATCCACTTGTGATGTGATCTACTGTTTCTATTTGTTGTTTGCAAAGTCTGCATTTATCTGTTGTGGTATTGGGATCTTTAATAATATGCTTGCTGTAATATCTGGTGTTTATTGTTTGATCCTGTATTGCAATCATGAATCCTTCCGTCTCACTGTATGTATTGCCTTTTCTTAGCCATGTGTCGGATGCGTCTTGATCGATGTGTGGCTGTGTTAGATGATACGGGTGCTTGCCATGTAGTGTTTTCTTTTTCCAATTTATTTTCTTCGTGTCTCTTGATGTTATGTGATCTAAAGGGTTGTAGAAGTGGTTATGAAGTTGCAGTGGTGTAGCCGAAGTATTTATATAAGTGATTGCTTTGTGTATTTTGCTAGTTTCTGCTCGTTCTAGAAAGAATTTTCTTAAATTGTCTATCTGTCCATAATGTAGGTTTTTTATGTCGAGAAATCCCCTTCTTCCTTCCTTTCTGCTTAATGTGAATCTTTCTGTTGCTGAATGTCTGTGATGTATTCTATATTTGTGGCATTGTGATCGTGTAAGTGTATTGAGTGCTTCTAGGTCTGTGTTACTCCATTTCACTACTCCAAATGAGTAGGTCAATATTGGTATAGCATAATTATTTATAGCTTTTGTCTTGTTTCTTGCTGTAAATTCGGTTTTCAGTATTTTTGTTAGTCTTTGTCTATATTTTTCTTTTAGTTCTTCTTTAATATTTGTATTATCTATTCCTATTTTTTGTCTGTATCCTAGATATTTATAGGCATCTGTTTTTTCCATCGCTTCTATGCAGTTGCTGTGGTTATCCAGTATGTAATCTTCTTGTTTAGTGTGTTTTCCCTTGACTATGCTATTTTTCTTACATTTGTCTGTTCCAAAAGCCATACTTATATCATTGCTGAATCCTTCTGTTATCTTTAGTAATTGGTTGAGTTGTTGATTTGTTGCTGCCAGTAGTTTTAGATCATCCATGTATAGCAAATGTGTGATTTTGTGTGGGTATGCTCCAGTAATATTGCATCCATAATTTGTATTATTTAGCATGTTGGATAGTGGGTTCAGAGCAAGGCAAAACCAGAAAGGACTTAATGAGTCTCCTTGGTATATTCCACGCTTAATCTGTATTGGTTGTGATGTGATATTATTTGAATTTGTTTGGATATTAAGTGTGGTTTTCCAATTTTTCATTACTATGTTTAGGAACTGTATCAATTTAGGATCCACTTTGTATATTTCCAATATTTGTAGTAACCATGAGTGGGGTACACTATCAAAAGCTTTTTGGTAATCAATGCATGCATAGTGTAGTGACCTTTGTTTAGTTTTAGCTTGATATGTCACCTCTGCATCTATTATCAGTTGCTCTTTACATCCTCGTGCTCCTTTGCAGCAGCCTTTTTGTTCTTCATTTATAATTTTGTTCTGTGTTGTATGTGTCATTAATTTCTGTGTAATGACTGAAGTTAATATTTTGTAGATTGTTGGTAGGCATGTTATGGGGCGATATTTAGCTGGGTTTGCTGTGTCTGCTTGATCTTTAGGTTTCAGATAAGTTATTCCATGTGTAAGTGTATCAGGGAATGTGTATGGGTCTGCAATGTAACTGTTAAATAATTTAGTTAGATGTGAATGTGTTGAGGTGAACTTCTTTAGCCAGAAATTTGCTATTTTATCTTTTCCAAGGGCTTTCCAATTGTGAGTAGAATTAATTGTTTGGGTGACTTCATGTTGCAAAATTATCACTTCAGGCATTTGTGGTATCACCTTGTATGTGTCTGTCTGTTTCTGCTTGTATCCACCGTGCATGCCTGTTATGTTGTACCGGGTTTGACCATATGTTGCTCCAGAAGTGTTCCATGTCTGTTATGTTTGGTGGATTGTCTATTTTAATGTGTGTGTTATCTATTGTCTGGTAAAATTTCTTTTGGTTTGTGTTGAATGTTTGGTTTTGTTTCCTTCTATTTTCACTTTATTTGTATCTTCTAAGTCGTTTGGCCAATGCTTGTAATTTTTGCTTCTTTTCATCTAATTGCTCTATCGCTTCTTGTTGTGAGATTTTACCTAACCTTTGTCGTTTTTTTTCTGACATTTCATTTCTTATAAATTGTGTTAGCTGTCCGATGTCCTTTCTCAGTTTTTCTATTCTGATCTGTAGCCTGTGTTTCCATGCTGGTTTTGTGGGTTTCTTCTGTGTGTTGGTTGGTTCTGATCTCTGCCTAGTGTGTATATTTAGTGTAGTGAGTGCTCCTAATAAACCAGTCGTTGTAACTCTTCCATAGTTGTGTTTTCATTTATTTTGTTCTGTATGATTGTGTTGATAGTTTTTATTGTTGTTTCGACTTGTGGATTATTTGGCGGTCTTTGCAAGAATGGTCTAATGTCTGTATTTGTGTCTTTATATTCTATATATGTCAGCTGAAATTTTTCTACTATATCTAACGTGTGTCACTTTGTGTTCTATTTGTGCTTGTTCTGGAGGCTGTATTAAGATTTCATTTTCCTCTGATTGTTTAACTGATGCGTGTTGTTCTTTGTTTGTTTGCTCTGGGATGTTTGATTCCATTACTGTATTTTCTTCTTCTTCTTCTTCTTCTTCTTCTTCTGATTGCACATTATTTTGTTCCAGTATTTGTTGTACTTTTTGTTTGATGTTTTCTAATTCTGACTGGGGTATCCTGTTATTTTTTATTATTACACGGATCTGATCAGCTAGTCGTCGTTCTGTCAAAAATTTTAATTCTGGGTATCTGGTAATAAATGTTGTGTATACTTGTGATCTGTATCCAGTTGTGTTGGTTCCTAGGTTTGTTGCTTGGTGATAACAGAACATGAGGTGTCGATTAACTTCTTCTGACCATCTCATCCTCTGTCTTTGTTTTCTTTCTAGGAAGCATATCCTGCAAAACACCTGTATTTGGATTTAAATCATTTTCCAGTTGGCTAGCAGTGTCGTTACCATTGTGGGCGGGCATAGGGTTCAAGCGTCGCCCCCGACCATGACGGCGCTTGTCCGAGGCTTCTTTAGTTCTGTCCTGAACCAACTAATCACACTAAAAGGGGGGTTAGCCCTATTAGTGGTTTGTTCTTTTCGTCGCCTTTTACGACTGGCAGAACATACCGGAGGCCTATTCTTTTCCGGGGCCTCCACGGGGTTTATTATTATTATTATTATTATTATTATTATTATTATTATTATTATTATTGTTTCTTTACTTTCTCAGACGTTAAGTCTGGTTAAAAATGGAAAGTGACGCGGACCTTGATCAAGCGTCACTTCCTTTTAACTGTATGGTATGTGTTATATTGCATTTAGGAACTTTCGGGTAATTGAACATGTATCAATAATTACAGATTTCTGTAGTTGTATATATAAGTTTGGATGTAGCTGTATTGCATTGATGTACTGGTGGATATTGTGTGGTATGACTCCTGTAGTTGATAGTATAATTGTTATAATGTCAACTTTATCCTGATGCCACATGTCCTTGACTTCCTCAGCCAGTTGGATGTATTTTTCAATTTTTTCTCCTGTTTTCTTCTGTATATTTGTTGTATTGGGTATGGATATTTCGATTAGTTGTGTTAATTTCTTTTCTTAGCCACATGTCGGATGCGTCTTGATCGATGTGTGGTTGTGTTAGATGATACGGGTGCTTGCCATGTTTTCTTTTTCCAGTTTACTTTCTTTGTATCTGTAGGTGTTATGTGATCTAAATGGTTGTATAAGTGGTTATGAAATTGCAGTGGTGTAGCCGATGTATTTATATGAGTGATTGCTTTGTGTATTTTGCTAGTTTCTGCTCGTTCTAGAAAGAATTTTCTTAAATTGTTTACCTGTCCATAATGTAGGTTTTTTATGCCGAGAAATCCCCTTCTTCCTTCCTTTCTGCTTAATGTGCATCTTTCTGTTGCTGAATTATGTGATGTATTCTATATTTGTGGCATTGTGATTGTGTAAGTGTATTGAGTGCTTCTAGGTCTGTGTTACTCCATTTCACTACTCCAAATGAGTAGGTCAATAGTGGTATAGCATAGGTATTTATAGCTTTTGTCTTGTTTCTTGCTGTCAATTCTGTTTTCAGCATTTTTGTTGTCTATGTCTATATTTTTCTTTTAGTTCTTCTTTAATATTTGTATTATCTATTCCTATTTTTTGTCTGTATCCTAGATATTTATAAGCATCTGTTTGTTCCATTTAGTATTGTTATTATTATTATTATTATTATTATTATTGTTATTCTTATTATTAATATTAATATTAGAAAACTCATTGATGTATATCAAGAACAATATTGTTCCTAATGCTGTTCTGTGGGAGTCGTGTATTGCGGTGTTCCGGTTCTGATAAGTGTTTCACTAAAAGTTTAGCATTATTTGATGTTTGTTATGTTTACTCTTTGTGTCCCATCTACAAAGTTTGAGTGGAGCCATTGTTATCTGCAGCTCTTATGCCTAATGATTCTAACTGATTTAGCAGAAGCTTAAGGTCAACATTATCCCAAAGCCATAGGAAGATCTAAAATATGCAGTAATGTACAATAAAAATATACCTGTGCCACACCTGTCTTTTTTCAACCATTGTAGTGAATTGTGCTATAGCTGATTCAGTCCTCCTACCACTTCAGAAACCAAATTGTAATTCGACTGCAAGATTATATTTATTCAATTAATTCATTAACCTTCTTTCATAATTGATTCTGTTAATTTTGAGAATGATGACAAAAGGGAAGTTTCTAAGTTTTCTGCATTACCGTTTAAGGGTTCTTATATACCCTGAATGCTTTGTTTCAGTGCGCGTACTGGTACTTCAGCTAAGCTCACTTACTTTTTATTTTTTGGATTTTGTTCAGCTTTAGTGACTTATGCTCTGTGAGAGGTAGTAGCTTGTAAATAGTGCATAATTATTTACAGGTGTCTCGTGTGTGTGTGTGTGTGTGTGTGTGTGTGTGTGTGTGTGTAATTTCTCTGTAATACTTGAAAATAGGACCTCTGGTGTTTACAGTATACATAAACAATTTGTCATATAGAATCAGCAGCAGTATGAAATTATTCACTGATGACGCTATTGCCTGCGGGATAGTTTCACAACTGGGTGACCATAAGGACTTCTAGAAAGACTAGGGCAAAATTTTGTCTTGGTGTAGCTAATGGCAGCTCTCTTTAAATGTGAATAAATTCTAGAATGGGAACATATCAGTATAGCAAACACAAAAGTGTAACAAAAATGCTCAGGGAAATTAAATGGGAATACGTGCAAGAAAGATGATGTAGTTCTCATGAAACCCTGTTGTGTAAATATAAATAACTTCTACACAACAAAGACTGTGGCACCATTATATTGCTATCATTGTGTGCCTCACGTAGGTATCAAGAGAGTAAGGTAAATAGAGATTAGAGTGTATACGTAGGCTTATAGACAGTCTTTGTTATCTCACTCAATTCTGAAACCATCATTCCAACTCTTGCAACACCTTTAACTATTCTTTGGAATCTCATTTCAGGCTTTTTTATATGTTGTTTCTTCCTTTTTGTGATTAACATGTAGTAGTGAGACCTGCACAAACTCATTATGGTTATTGTTTTAAAGAAGTCTGTAGTTGTTTCAGTCCTCGTCTTACTTTTAAAATTTCTGATGATTGTGCCACCTATTTGTTGGTCTTCTCAATTGTTCTGTATTCCTCTGCTTTGAGAACAGTTGATGTCACAACCTAAGCACGTTAAATGTAAGGATTGTCCCAAGCTTTTATTCTGCATTATGTTTTTTTTAATACTGGTTCCTTGCCTATTAGTTTTTGTGGTATATACAAGGTAATTTATAAAATCTGTGAAACAGTGTAAATAATCGGAATGGGTAAGCAACGAAACATAATGCAACAAATGTTACAGTACGTGAAAGAGCAGTCTCAAAGCTTATTTTCAGAATTGTACCCCAAGTTAGTTTGGAAACCTACCAACAGGGATGTCACCAACTGTAGCTGCTGAAAATGGCAGCAAGGCAGTCAAAGTATTTTATTTTTCTTGAATTTTGCCTGCTGCTGATGGGTAGTGTGTGTGTGTGTGTGTGTGTGTGTGTGTGTGTGTGTGTGGGGGGGGGGGGGGGGGGGGGGGCAAGTTTCACGAGATCCCCACCAGTTTACGAAATATAGTGAAGTGGTACAAAGAATTCGGGGATGACGATCAGACAATGCCAAACATTCCGGCCAACTGGGCAATTCGGAACAGACAGTGGACATGATTTCTCAGTCCCACTAAGTCTATTTAATGAGATAGTGCAGGCAGTGTGGAAAATCCTTGGTAGGTGATTAAAACTGAAGTCATTCAAACTGCAGTGCCTCAAAGCTTAGAAGCCTCAATGACAAATTGTCTGTCTGAAGTTCTGCACTGGTGCACTGCACTTTTTCAGAAATGACGACTTCACAAGCAAATTGGTCTTCAGTGATGGAGCCACTTTCCATTTTTTGGGAAAGATTAACAGGTACAACTCTCGCATACGGGAGACAGAGATTCTGCACGCAACTGTCGGACACGTCTGGGATTCCGAGAAAGTTAATGACTTCTGCGCCGTGTCCTACAAAACAGTCAATGGCCCCTTCTCCTCCACTGACAGAACTGTCGACGGTATCATCTGTTTTGACACGCTACATCATCTTTCTGGGATTGCGTCATTAAGGAAGCAATACATATCTGTACAGCTGATAATCTCATCAATGAGGATGCAGGATTTCAACTGAGCACAGCCTGGAACCCTTCATTGGCTGCCATGAAATTGTACTGTGAAAATCGAGATTCTTCGATAACAGACCCGTCGTAACACTGCCCTAGTACGGCCGTTGGTGAGTAATGTCTGGCTGCACTGTTGACAAACGCAGCGTACAGCACACGTGCGGGAGAGCTGCTCTGTGCTTTTTGGCGGAGGTAGTTAGAATACGGCAAATCACTGTGCACGCGCGATTTCCGCGGATGCGCATTCTTCCCGTGTGTTCTAAAAACGGGGGGTCGGTGTGCGATTATCGTCAGTCGTACCTAGCCACGAGCGAGGTGGAACGACCTGAAGATGTCGGACAGTTGCTCCGAGGAAATATTGTGGAATTTGCACAACGTGATCAGGCAGCGAGCTCGTGAAGACTATTTACGACACATCCGCCGGGAAAGCTTGACGAGTCACATTGTTAAAAACCTTTGAGAGTTCTCTCTCTCACATCCTGTATTGTCTGTTATATTGTTCTTGACCATTTGTCTGTACAGATTTTTTGAAATGTTTCGTGTATTTTATACTTACCCTGTGTTACTGAATGAAAATAGGTGAGGTATCTCAAAAAAAGGGAGATAGACTAGTTTTACCTATATTTACTTTCAGGGGCAAAATTCCAAGTACTGCCAGTAGACAGTTAGAATGTAGAAAAAGCAATTTGTTAGTCTCATTGTCCCCACTACAGTTGAGTGCGAGTAACCTGCCCTGATGCTCCTCCCTCTTGAGAAAAGTTCCAATAGCTTTGTTTCTGCATGCAGTAAGGGAAGTTTCCCTATTTTTTATGTGCTGCACATCTGAACTCGGATTGTTGAGGTTTTTCTGTAGCAGTCATCACTCTGTAAGGCTTACAGCGTATCCACCTTGCCTGCCTACCTACGCATTCCTATCAGAGGCTGTAATAGGGTGGGAATATCGATACGAATCCCTGTTAGCCATTCGACAGTGTTTTCTTTGAAATTGGTACCAGATATGTTTCTTTCCAATTTCACGATAAATGTGCACATTTACTAGGCTTGTGACAATTGATATTTCTGTGGCAACTTTCTGGTACCATTTTACTCCCTGTGTCAATTCATAACTGTAACTCGTCTTTTAAAATTATGTTTATTTTTATAGCTGGTTCTTCATTCTTGAAATATTTTTAATGGGGGACATGTTTGTACATACCATCAGCTGCTGTGTAAACTTTAATGAAACATGCTATTAAGTTTCATTTATGTGTTTACTGTCTTCTGATACAATATGTTGCATATGCACAATTAGGAACATACTAGACAAAAAGTCATTTTGGCATGTATGCAATGGATTATAGGAATCTTTATAACTTTTCTACAATTTGATATTGACAGCATTGTGTGTTTTGTTTGTAATTATCAGGTACTAGAAGATGCTTCACAGGCTAATAGCGTGTTTCAACACAGACACACAGGAATTACAGACCTCGGCTGTGAGTGGACACTGATTGAAATCGACGGGGAAAGCTGAAAATTTGTGCCGGACTGGGATCCGAACCTGGGTCTCCTGGTTACTGGGCAGTTGCTCTGGACAGTGAAGTTTGTATAGCAACAGGTGGTGTATACTGTACAGACACGTCCCTCGTTAAACGCCGTTCTGTGCTGAGGCAAGTGCAGATGCAGCTAGGAGTGGTAAACCGTGTCATCACGTTGTCTGACTAGCTACGTGGTTACATCAGGCCGTCGAGGCAGACGGGTCACGCCAGTTCGAGCACAACAGTTCCACCCAAACTCTTCACCAGAGAAAACTGAACTATTTCTTTTTTTTAAAATCCTGGACTGAATGAACCTTTTTTCTCGTAGAAGCACTTCAGTTAAATTTTCAACAGTGTCGTACGCTCAGACGTGCAGAATCGGAAACGCGACACGAGTGACGGGTCGCCGTGTGCCGCAGGCCCCGAGACGGGAGGCGCGAGGAAGCGGAGGAGGAGCCGCTGCAGCAGCAGCAGGAGGAGGAGGACGAGGACGCCGGGGGCGGCGGGGGCGGTGACTACCTGCAGGAGCCGGCGCGGGGGGGCCGCGGCCCGCCCCCGGGCGGGAACGTCGACGCCGCCGTGGACGGGCCGCGGGACGACCCCGCCGCCCTGGAGGAGGGGGAGGAGGAAGGTGCGTACACGGCGGCTCGCGTGCTGCCAGTCGGCAAAACTGCGACACTTCGGAGGCAGCATGCGGTACGATACTCGTTTGTGATCCATTTCCAGTGGCCTCACTGAGAGCGGAATGTTAACTACCTTTTCCTTTTCGAGATTTTCAAATGTGACGTTTAACAAAATTAACGACAAACTAAAGAGGGTCTTCCTTGTTCCGAGATAACAATTTTTGCTTCGTTTATTCCAGAAATGAGTTTCACCACGGCTGTGCCGACCTCAGTGGGATATTTTCATTTACGGTTTCCGAAAAGTATACGTACAAGTTTGATGTAGGTAGCATTTAGATCATATATATAGTTCACTTTTTTTTCTTTGTGTGTGCTCTGTAACTGCCAGCAGAAATCAGCCACAAGTATGAATTAATAGAGCTTGACATCTGCAAAGCAGGGATGTTAGGATGACGTCTGACTTGAATATTTTTTTTGGAATACAACCTAGCTTACCATTCGTGTAGCTGACGTATCATTACTTCCACTTCTTGTTTGTCTAATAAAATTAAAATTTTGTGAGGTTTTGATTTGGAAAACTATTTTGTGTCACTTGCTATTGATTATGCTGGGAATTTTTAAAAAGACTTGCTTCTTTTCCTTGTGGTCACTGGTGAATTCTGGATGATACTGCATTGCTATCGGCTGTCGCTTAGACACACTTTTCACTGCACGTTCACATTTCAGATAAGCCTCAACATTTGTTTGTTTAACAATTTTGTTTTCGATTGGCAGCCACCGAGTTTGCACACGGGAGTTTTATTGTGTGTCGAGTGTTTCCCTGAAGTACTAAATGCTGTCCTCAGAGTACTGTTTGATGACTGATGACTTTCTGTGTGTTGTTTGATAATGTGTTCAATAATACTCTGTTGCAGAGTACTGCTTGATGATTGATAACTTCCTTGCTCTATGTGATAGCTATTTGGATGTGGTAATTTTCTTATATTGTTAATAAGAAGTGCAGAGATAAGTAGTAGATTTTAAAACCTCGAGGTCTGTTTCTATGCCACTAGGGTGATGTTGTTTTCAATTATATCTACAGGTTGTTTCAAACATAAAACACCACCACAATTGGTAGGCAAATAAAAAGCAAGTACAGCTTAGGACAGGTCAACTACAGCAACAGTAAGAAATGGGGCATATGCTACTATTTCACTAGAACACACAGTGTCAGGATTGTATTCTAAACAAAAATTCAGTTCAGACATTGCCCTTATATTGCTGTGTTGCAAATGACACGCTGTATTACTGGTGGCTGATTTCTTTTGGAAGCAACAGAGCACACACAATGTAACAAAAATAATAAAATACACGTGTAATCAAAACAACAATATTAGATCTCTCTGTATTCCTAACCTACACAAAATTTGTGTGCATATATTTTCAGAAACAAAAAAGATGAAAACTGACTGAGGTTGAGGTTGCCACAACTGTGATGAAACTTGTTTTGGGATTAAATGAAGCAAAAATTGTCTTCTTGCAAGTAGGTGGACACTCTTTAATTTAATGTTATTTATTATTAGTTAAAACTTCCAGCTGAGAGACTGTGGTCGATCTGTAAAAATACTTCGTCCTGACGTTTCATTGCTAACTGCGGGCAACATCTTTCGAGGTGAGTCGACGACTGGCAGCCAGGCCGTCGAGGTCCCATTTATGTAGAGGACGGCACCGTACTATTATTTTCTGCTAGCTCTGGAACTGAGCTTAAAATTTTATTATGGTGATTCAACAAAAGCAGCACCATCTTGCAGAAACTTTCCTTGTAGTTAAACCTTAATCTAAAAATTACCACAGTCTTTGTTTTAATATGTCTATGGCATCAGATATTTTGTTCATCTCTAATCACTGTTTGCCCAATACCATATTCTGCATTTTCTCTGTTTCCATCTCCAGCTGCAGTTTTATGACACCATATAAGTAGGCTATTTACAATTTGTACAAAAACCAGATGGCAGTTATAAGAGTCGAGGGACATGAAAGGGAAGCAGTGGTTGGGAAGGGAGTGAGACAGGGTTGTAGCCTCTCCCCGATGTTATTCAATCTGTATATTGAGGAAGCAGTAAAGGAAACAAAAGGAAAATTCGGAGTAGGTATTAAAATCCATGGAGAAGAAATAAAAACGTTGAGGTTCGCTGATGACATTGTAATTCTGTCAGAGACAGCAAAGGTCTTGGAAGAGCAGTTGAACGGAATGGACAGTGCCTTGAAAGGAGGATATAAGATGAACATCAACAAAAGCAAAACGAGGATAATGGAATGTAGTCGAATTAAGTCGGGTGATGCTGAGGGAATTAGATTAGGAAATGAGGCACTTAAAGTAGTAAAGGAGTTTTGCTATTTGGGGAGCACAATAACTGATGATGGTCGAAGTAGAGATGATATAAAATGTAGACTGGCAATGGCAAGGAAAGCGTTTCTGAAGAAGAGAAATTTGTTAACATCCAGTATATATTTAACCGTCAGGACGTCATTTCTGAAAGTATTTGTGTGGAGTGTGGCCATGTATGGAAGTGATACGTGGACAATAAATAGTTTGGACAAGAAGAGAATAGAAGCTTTCGAAATGTGGTGCTGCAGAAGAATACTGAAGATTAGATGGGTAGATCACATAACTGATGATGAGGTATTGAATAGAACTGGGGAGAAGAGGAGTTTGTGGCACAACTTGACTAGAAGGGATCGGTTGGTAGGACATGTTCTGAGGCATCAAGGGATCACCAATTTAGTACTGGAGGGCAGTGTGGAGGGTAAAAATCATAGGGGGAGACCAAGAGATGAATACACTAAGCAGATTCAGAAGGATGTAGACTGCAGTAGGTACTGGGAGATGAAGAAGCTTGCACAGGGTAGAGTAGCATGGAGAGCTGCATCAGACCAGTCTCAGTACTGAAGACAACAACAACAACAACAACAACAACAACAATAAGTAGATCATCTTTGAGGTGCTAATTTTCCCATTTGAGTTGTGCCACCTATTTCGTAAGAGTTGGAAATAGATAAGAATATTTCCTCAAAATCCCTCTGCAACTTTGAGTGAAATTATGTTTACAGTGTACTGTCCAAAAGATAATGTTTTATGACGACGTTCTATTTGTGCTACATTTGACTGAAACGTGCACAATTTTGCCATTTGCAAGCAATGATATTACCAACTGAGCTATCCACAATTCATTCCATTGTGGAAACAATTTGAGTTCTTTAACGTAATTTTACGAACAAAACATCAGTATATCCCACCGAGACTGATGTTGCGCAACATTTTATGGGAAATCGAGTGACAGAATTATTTTGATGGATACAGAACAATTTCTTCTGTTCTCAGTGATAGTGGGACTACTTCCCTTAGTGAAACCATATGAAGATTAATTGTTTATTCACCCAACAACAATTTTACAGAGATAAGACACCTGCACGTAATCTAACAACAAGATATAGTTAAAAGTTAATAAACTTGCAGGCATATAATTACTTACAGGTATAGCCAATTTCAAAACTTACGTTGCACTATTCGTTCACTCATCATTGTGAGCCTCTGACGTCAGGACCGTGGTGGTACCCCTGCCTCTCTATTGTATGTGTCTGAAAAACAGCCTCCGGGTGAGTCTAGCTACCTGTGCTGGTAGCTCATCCCTCTGTAATCGGCAAATGCAAGCTTGCCACACTTCTAAAGCTGAGGCGAGTTCGTGCAGATAGGTGACATTGCCAGTCGTGCGGGCTCGCATTTATACCCTTATCTACACCGACGAATGGTCGATTGTTCAAAATGTGTACGTGCACATTAATGGTAGGTGAATGAATACCAGAGGATTAATAGTAGTGCCATGAGCCATGAGTGTTGAAGTATGTTTAACGATATTAATGATTTATTAGTATAATTGTCAGAGAGTAATGACTTTAAGGTATGGATTCTATGTTACTGGGCCTCCCTCAACCCCTACACACACACACACACACACACACACACACACACACACACACACACACACACACACAGAGAGAGAGAGAGAGAGAGAGAGAGAGAGAGAGAGAGAGAGAGAGATGTGTAATAAAATATGCATATATTATTTAATGTCTGAAATATCTGGGGGGGGGGGGGGGCGCTACATTTTCGCGTAAACTGAAAGGTTTAATATTGTTTGTCATTAAAAATAAGTAGCACAAAATAAATATCAAGTCCATGTGGTGCACCAGAAACTATCACAGACTGCAGCAGATAATCTTCGAATCCAAAGCTCCACATGTTCACAAATGTGCGGCAGTTGACATCCTAACGAGCACTCGAAATCGATCACCAAACAGCCTGGAAAATGTGTCGAGCCCCTCACCTCTGCAACGAAAAGTTAAAAAGTCCTAAATAGTGCGGCCAACTTTCCACTCAAAGCTCAAACGTCTGAATGTTACCTGTAGTAACTCTAAAATCAGAAGGAAGGTCAACATTGGCTGTAATTTTGATATTTGTTAACAGCAAAATCGATTTTCGATCACATATTGATCATTTTCAGTGCTGGAAGTGAAACATTTCACATAGCGATCAGTGAATAAGAAACGAGAGACCACAAATACACCTGAGTATAAACCAACTGTTGATAAGAACATACCTTTAGCGTACAAATTAAATCTCATCGGCTCCAGTGTCTAGTTATTAGCAGAAACAGAAGCTATGAAACGATCACAATAACTGAAGCTGCTGTTTACATTCACCTATACATCAGATCTCGGTGTGACAGGGACTTGGAACACCCTCTATGTGACATGTGCCACATGAAGACTTAAAATTACTTTATTTGGCAAGAGATTATCACAAAATACCAAATGTGCACTTGCAAATCATTAATTGAATATTTAAAATTTAAAAGTGTACATTAAAAATGCATAGGAACAAGGGAGGGGAAATGCACATCTTGCCAACATAACACTGGCGTGTTATTTTCAAAGCAACTTAAAAAAAAACGTGCAAGAATAAAAATCAACAGGTAAATTATAAGGTTGCAGGACTAATAAAAAAGAAAAATATACAAATAACATCAAATATAACAGAATTTGTTATACCACAGTAACCGCCATCTGGCGTGGGAAGTCAGAGGTGCAAAGTTCTTAATGTACGTAAAATATTACATTGAAACCAAGAAATCAGATACATAAATAGTGGTGATTGTACAATATGCCACAATTTAACAGGCCAAAATGTCAAGAATACACAATATTCTTTATAAATTTTTTTATTTTTTAAAATTTTTTTAGAGTGCAGACTAACAATTTTTTATCGTATTTGACGGCATGATGATACCCATGTCTCATTCGTCCCATTTGGACATGTTAACACATTATAACTCTGTGGAGTCTCCAATCAGTGTAGTAACTCTGACCCTGCCCCTCTGAGTGTCTCCAGCAAACTCACTGTGAGCATTTAGACCCTGTTGTGCTGTCTCAGTGATTTCAGATTCTAATGAACGAACAGTTTTAATGAAAGTGACCACCATTAAGATTTAACAATAACAACAAGTATAAACAGCACACCTAAAGAAGTGCCTTACTCTGCTGGTAACTTTATGGTGTCACACGACAGTGTAAATACAACCAAACATGAATTATCAATTAAAATGTAAATTGTACACAAAAATAGAAATCCGCTAATAAAACAGAAAAAGTGGACAACTCCCTGCACACTATTAATTGACGTGTCAGGATTATACATTACTTGCACAATTTTTGAATTTTTGATCTTCTTTATTTGTGGCTCTTTTAATAATCAGTAAAATAGGCTCCAAACTGATTTAATCTTTAAACTTACATTATGTTATGTGAGTGGTTTTTTTAAATCAGAATAGCCCTTCTCCTAGTCATTTTCCAACGTTGACATATATTACTTTCCTCGATGATTCTGCCGGAACCACTTCATTCGTTGTCTTATCGGGCTACCTAATTTTCAACATCCTTCTATATCACCATATTTCAAACACTTCAGTACTCTACTTTTCTGTTTTCCCGCAGTTCATGATTCACTTTCAGACAATAGTGTGCTCCAAATGTACGTTTTTAGAAATTTCATCTTCAAATTAAGACCAATGTTCAAAGCAAGTAGACTTTTCTTGTCCAGGAGTGCCCTCGTTGCCTGTGCTAGTCTGCTTTCTGTGCCCTACTTGCTTTGTCCCACACTTATCACTTTGCTTCCAAGAATTGCTACACTTCTTGTACTAAGTGATCCCCAATTTTATGTTAAGTTTATCACCAGTCTCATTTCTGCCACCCCTCATTACTTTCCTCTTTACTCAGTTTATTCCCAGTTCACAGTGTGTGCTAGTTAGACTGTTCGCTTCATTGAATAATGCCTGCAATTTTCCATCACTTTCACTGAGTGCAGCAGTGACATCTGCAAATCTTATCACTGATATCCTTTCTCCCTCAATTTCAGTCCCACTCGAGTTCTGTCAGAGCACAGGAATAGCGTACGGGCACCTCGTACTGTACGTAAGTGTGGCGGAGCCCGAGTGCTGGCACACGTGTGTAATTGTGCACTAATTAAATTTGCTATAATTTTTGTTATTGGCAAGTGTGTAAAGAGTGACGCTCTGTGCTGCTAGCTGACATGTGGAGCTACAGTTCGATGCTGTAGCTTAAAGAGTATTGCATTATTAATTTTTAATTTATATTCAATAATAATCATAATTGCAAATGTGTGTATGTACTGTAATAAGTGTTGTGTAATCATCAATTGGACTGTAATTAACTGTAATTAACTCACCTAACCATTGCGACCCCCCCCCCCCCCCCCCATGAACCATGGACCTTGCCGTTGGTGGGGAGGCTTGCGTGCCTCAGCGATACAGATAGCCGTACCGTAGGTGCAACCACAACGGAGGGGTATCTGTTGAGAGGCCAGACAAACCTGTGGTTCCTGAAGAGGGGCAGCAGCCTTTTCAGTAGTTGCAAGGGCAACAGTCTGGATGATTGACTGATCTGGCCTTGTAACAATAACCAAAACGGCCTTGCTGTGCTGGTACTGCGAACGGCTGAAAGCAAGGGGAAACTACAGCCGTAATTTTTCCCGAGGGCATGCAGCTTTACTGTATGATTATATGATGATGGCGTCCTCTTGGGTAAAATATTCCGGAGGTAAAATAGTCCCCCATTCGGATCTCCGGGCGGGGACTACTCAAGAGGATGTCGTTATCAGGAGAAAGAAAACTGGCGTTCTACGGATCGGAGCGTGGAATGTCAGATCCCTTAATCGGGCAGGTAGGTTAGAAAATTTAAAAAGGGAAATGGATAGGTTGAAGTTAGATATAGTGGGAATTAGTGAAGTTGGGTGGCAGGAGGAACAAGACTTCTGGTCAGGTGACTACAGGGTTATAAACACAAAATCAAATAGGGGTAATGCAAGAGTAGGTTTAATAATGAATAGGAAAATAGGAATGCGGGTAAGCTACTACAAACAGCATGGTGAACGCATTATTGTGGCCAAGATAGATACGAAGCCCACGCCTACTACAGTAGTACAAGTTTATATGCCAACTAGCTCTGCAGATGACGAAGAAATTGAAGAAATGTATGATGAAATAAAAGAAATTATTCAGATTGTGAAGGGAGACGAAAATTTAATAGTCATGGGTGACTGGAATTCGAGTGTAGGAAAAGGGAGAGAAGGAAACATAGTAGGTGAATATGGATTGGGGGACAGAAATGAAAGAGGAAGCCGCCTGGTCGAATTTTGCACAGAGCACAACATAATCATAACTAACACTTGGTTTAAGAATCATGAAAGAAGGTTGTATACATGGAAGAACCCTGGAGATACTAAAAGGTTTCAGATAAATTATATAATGGTAAGACAGAGATTTAGGAACCAGGTTTTAAATTGTAAGACATTTCCAGGGGCAGATGTGGACTCTGACCACAATCTATTGGTTATGACCTGTAGATTAAAACTGAAGAAACTGCAAAAAGGTGGGAATTTAAGGAGATGGGACCTGGATAAACTAAAAGAACCAGAGGTTGTACAGAGTTTCAGGGAGAGCATAAGGGAACAATTGACAGGAATGGGGGAAATAAATACAGTAGAAGAAGAATGGGTAGCTTTGAGGGATGAAGTAGTGAAGGCAGCAGAGGATCAAGTAGGTAAAAAGACGAGGGCTAGTAGAAATCCTTGGGTAACAGAAGAAATATTGAATTTAATTGATGAAAGGAGAAAATATAAAAATGCAGTAAGTGAAACAGGCAAAAAGGAATACAAGCGTCTCAAAAATGAGATCGACAGGAAGTGCAAAATGGCTAAGCAGGGATGGTTAGAGGACAAATGTAAGGATGTAGAGGCTTATCTCACTAGGGGTAAGATAGATACCGCCTACAGGAAAATTAAAGACACCTTTGGAGATAAGAGAACCACTTGCATGAATATCAAGAGCTCAGATGGAAACCCAGTTCTAAGCAAAGAAGGGAAAGCAGAAAGGTGGAAGGAGTATATAGAGGGTCTATACAAGGGTGATGTACTTGAGGACAATATTATGGAAATGGAAGAGGATGTAGATGAAGATGAAATGGGAGACATGATACTGCGTGAAGAGTTTGACAGAGCACTGAAAGACCTGAGTCGAAACAAGGCCCCCGGAGTAGACAATATTCCATTGGAACTACTGACGGCCGTGGGAGAGCCAGTCCTGACAAAACTCTACCACCTGGTGAGCAAGATGTATGAAACAGGCGAAATACCCTCAGACTTCAAGAAGAATATAATAATTCCAATCCCAAAGAAAGCAGGTGTTGACAGATGTGAAAATTACCGAACTATCAGCTTAATAAGTCACAGCTGCAAAATACTAACACGAATTCTTTACAGACGAATGGAAAAACTAGTAGAAGCCAACCTCGGGGAAGATCAGTTTGGATTCCGTAGAAACACTGGAACACGTGAGGCAATACTGACCTTACGACTTATCTTAGAAGAAAGATTAAGGAAAGGCAAACCTACGTTTCTAGCATTTGTAGACTTAGAGAAAGCTTTTGACAATGTTGACTGGAATACTCTCTTTCAAATTCTAAAGGTGGCAGGGGTAAAATACAGGGAGCGAAAGGCTATTTACAATTTGTACAGAAACCAGATGGCAGTTATAAGAGTCGAGGGACATGAAAGGGAAGCAGTGGTTGGGAAGGGAGTAAGACGGGGTTGTAGCCTCTCCCCGATGTTGTTCAATCTGTATATTGAGCAAGCAGTAAAGGAAACAAAAGAAAAATTCGGAGTAGGTATTAAAATTCATGGAGAAGAAATAAAAACTTTGAGGTTCGCCGATGACATTGTAATTCTGTCAGAGACAGCAAAGGACATGGAAGAGCAGTTGAATGGAATGGACAGTGTCTTGAAAGGAGGATATAAGATGAACATCAACAAAAGCAAACAAGGATAATGGAATGTAGTGTAATTAAGTCGGGTGATGCTGAGGGAATTAGATTAGGAAATGAGGCACTTAAAGTAGTAAAGGAGTTTTGCTATTTGGGGAGCAAAATAACTGATGATGGTCGAAGTAGAGAGGATATAAAATGTAGGCTGGCAATGGCAAGGAAAGCGTTTCTGAAGAAGAGAGATTTGTTAACATCCAGTATTGATTTAAGCGTCAGGAAGCCATTTCTGAAAGTATTTGTATGGAGTGTAGCCATGTATGGAAGTGAAACATGGACGATAAATAGTTTGGACAAGAAGAGAGTAGAAGCTTTCGAAATGTGGTGCTACAGAAGAATGCTGAAGATTAGATGGGTAGATCACATAACTAATGAGGAAGTATTGAATAGGATTGGGAAGAAGAGAAGTTTGTGGCACAACTTGACCAGAAGAAGGGATCGGTCGGTAGGACATGTTCTGAGGCATCAAGGGATCACCAATTTAGTATTGGAGGGCAGCGTGGAGGGTAAAAATCGTAGAGGGAGACCAAGAGATGAATACACTAAGCAGATTCAGAAGGATGTAGGTTGCAGTAGGTACTGGGAGATGAAAAAGCTTGCACAGGATAGAGTAGCATGGAGAGCTGCATCAAACCAGTCTCAGGACTGAAGACCACAACAACAACAACAACAACAACCATTGCGATCTCTTTGCTGCCTTTTGTTGTCACGTACAGTGATCGAAAGCTGTGGAACGGAATTTCGAGATTATTCTTTCGACCGTAATTCGATCTACACTAAGTGTCCACTATTATAGTCCCCTCATTTCCAGTTCTGGCTTCTCAACAGATGTGTTACCCCTTCTACAATGTGCAAATCTATGTCCATTCCAAGATGCTGTGTGTCAGCTGAACCTACCAATACCAGATGTCAGCTTTCTTCCGTATCATAATGATAATGTGGCTTATGAAGTCATATGCACACAAACTGGACACTGATAGCATTGGTTTTGTGCCTGTATTAAGTTTTGGAATGAAGATTGTGGTGACAAAGTGAAATCTACATCTACATTTATACTCTACAAGCCACCCAACGGTGTGTGGCAGAGGGCACTTTACGTGCCACTGTCATTACCTACCTTTCCTGTTCCACTCACGTATGGTTCGCGGGAAGAACGACTGCCGGAAAGCCTCTGTGCGCGCTTGAATCTCTCTAATTTCACATTTGTCATCTCCTCGGGAGCTACAAGTAGGGGGAAGCAATATATTCGATACCTCATCCAGAAACGCACCCTCTCGAAACCTGTACAGCAAGCTACATCGCGATGCAGAGTGCCTCTCCTGCAGAGTCTGCTACATGAGTTTGCTAAACATCTCTGTAACGCTATCACGCTTACCAAATAACCCTGTGATGAAACGCGCCACTCTTCTTTGGATCTTCTCTGTTACCTCCGTCAACCCGACCTGGTACGGATCCCACACCAATGAGCAATACTCAGGTATAGGTCGAACGAGTGTTTTGTAAGCCACCTCCTTTGTTGATGGACTACATTTTCTAAGGACTCCCATTGAATCTCAACCTGGCACCTGCCTTACCAACAATTAATTTTATACGATCATTCCACTTCAAATCATTCCGTAAGCATACTCCCAGATATTTTACAGAAGTAACTGCTAGCAGTGTTTGTTCCGCTATCATATAATCATACAATAAAGGATCCTTCTTTCTATGTATTCGCAGTACATTACATTTGTCTATGTTAAGGGTCAGTTGCCACTCCCTGCACCGAGTGCCTATCCACTGCAGATCTTCCTGCATTTCGCTGCAATTTTCTAATGCTGCAACTTGTCTGTATACTACAGCATCATCCACGAAAAGCCGCACGGAACTTCCAACACTATCTACTAGGTCATTTATATGTATTGTGAAAAGCAATGGTCCCATAACACTCCCCTGTGGCACGCCAGAGGTTACTTTAACGTCTGTAGACGCGTCTCCATTGAGAACAACATGCTGTGTTCTGTTTGCTAAAAACTCTTCAATCCAGCCACACAGCCGGTCTGATATTCCGTAGGCTCTTACTTTGTTTATCAGGCGACAGTGCGGAACCGTATCGAACGCCTTCCGGAAGTCGAGGAAAGTGGCATCTACCTGGGAGCCCGTATCTAATATTTTCTGGGTCTTGTGAACAAATAAAGCAAGTTGGGTCTCACACGATCTCTGTTTCCGGAATCCGTGTCGATTCCTACAGAGTAGATTCTGGGTTTCCAGAAATGACATGATACGCGAGCAAAAAACATGTTCTAAAATTCTACAAATCTATGTTTGGCTGAAATACGGTGAAATGATATCGGAAGCTTTGCTTAATCTGTTGGTGCGGCCACTCTCTAACCTCTGTCCAGTTGCCGCTCTCTGTGCTTCTCCTCCTCTTCTTCTTCTTCTTCTTCTTCTTCTTCTTCTTCTTCTTCTTGGCGTTTTGTCATTTTACAATCTCTTCGTAATGGAGGTGGTGTGCAGATCAGGAAGTAAAGAGGAGGCTAGAGTTTTGCATAACATATGTAGGGCATACAGTTTTCTAGTAACATGTATTTATTTTGGCATACCCAAAAAAAAGGTAATTATTTTTTAAAAGGAACATATTTTCAAATAGTTTACTAGACCATCTTACTCGCTTCAAAATACTCTCCGTTACAACTAATACATTTGTCCCACCAGTGCTTCCAAAGTTCGAAACATTTTTTGTTTTTTTTCTTGACTACTTCAGTGTTGCCAAATTGGAGTCCTTTCGTGCCCATTTTCATGTGTAGAGATAAGAAATAGTCACACAGAGCCAGGTCAGGTGAGTAAGGTGCATGGGGCAGTGGAACCATGCCATTTTTAGCCATAAACCATCTAACAGAGAGTTTGTGTGTGTGTGTGTGTGTGTGTGTGTGTGTAGGGGCGTTGTTGTGGTGGAAGAACCAGTCTTTTCATTCCAAAATCTTCCATTAAAATTCGTTGAACTAAGCTCCAAGACAACCACTAATCTCTGGCAGTTGATCAGTTATGTCGACAGTCTGTGAGCACGAGCCCTTGGAATTTTTCCAATATTTTCGTTGATTCGGGCAGTTGACGGATGTACAGAATGAGGGTTGTCATCAATCGAGACGTTTCCATTTTTAAATCGATCAAACCAGTCGTACACTTGAGTTTTTCTCATAGCGTCATCTCGGTAAGCTGTTTTTGACATGAAAACAGTTTCAGCAGCATTTTCACCGAACAGAGAACAAAATTTCACATCTACAGGTTGTTCACCTATACTTACCACCATAAAAAACGAAACAAGGACAACACAGCACTAGCAAAAAGAATCACTGCGGGTGAACAGAACGAGCCAGGTTGACGACACAGCGGCACTGAACGGGCAGTGAGCTGTGTGATACATGCCTAACAGCAGAAATGCGTGCTACATGAGCTCCTCACATGGCAATTTTTTTTTACACACTCTTACTCAAAAAGTATATTGTGCTATGACAATGTGTTTTACCTTCTATTTCTTGCCAACCACTTATTTAACAATGAAAACAATCAATTATTCACAAAATTATTTAATTGGATAGATAAAAAGTCTACTCACCAAGTGGCGGCAGAACATGCATGTAATAGATGGGACATAATTGGCAAGCTTTTGGAGCCAGTGGCTCTTCTTCAGGCAGAAGGTTTGTAGGGGAAGGAATGAAGGAAAAGGACTGGAGAGGTCTAGAAAAGGGGTAGATATTGGGAAAGTCACCCAGAACTGCGGTCAGGGGAGAGTTACCGTACAGGATGAGAAGGAAAGACCGATTGTCGGGCACTGCCTACTTTATGTAGTATGTACCAGGTATGCTTTAACTGTCTTTTTAAACGTGTTGGTTTTCATCACCTCTTTTGGCTCCATTGACAATTTATTTTACTGTCTGATTCCATAGTAAAAAAACATTGTTTAAAACTTTTTCTTAATTCTTTTTCCAGTATACATTAATTACGCCCGGTTTTCCTTCCACGATAGCAAATACGGTCGTTAGAGTAATAGATTGATAGAAGTACTCAGACGGTGTAGTCGGAATCCCCGACTCTTCGAGCAGTTTTGTTAAATTGACCTGATTATTTTTTCAGCCCCTTTCTATAGTTTCAATATTGTGGCCAAATATTTTGCACTCACTCTCTGCAAAATGATACTGCAGCTGAGGACCGTGCTTATATAATACGTTAGAGAAACTGGCATTAAGTGACAGCTGCCGGCTTCTCATTCGAGAGCAGCAAACGAAACAAAAATATTACCATTTCAGAAGATGACGACATGGACCACATCGACTACAACGAGGGTGCCCAGCAGCGACAGGGCGCGAGGGGCGGCGCGGGGCGAGCGGGGGCGCAGCCCGCGGGGGCGGCCGTCGCCGGCGTGCGCGAGCCGCCGCTGCCTGTGGGACCCCGCGACTCCGTCATGGTCAACCCGAAGAAGTAGGCGACTGCGACTGTGGAGGTGACGGAGGACGTCTTCACGTTTCTGACTGCTAGCCTCAAGAGTGTGAAATGAGTTTCTGAATATTTTTATAGAACTATTCCGTGTGTTAAGCTTGTTGTGTGTAACTGGTCCGTGTTAAGAGAACTGTGAAATTGATTCTGTGTAAAATCAGTTCTTCTATTTTCCGAGAAAGAGTTTGTCGCAGTGCGGGTTGTTGCGGGAGAGGTTCGGTATGGCCAGCGGACTCTCCCGCAGGTGACGGTGGGAACGGTGGCATAAGGACTCCGCGCTGCTCTCTAGTTAGCCTCTTGTGGGTTGTGAGGCATCTCACACATCACGCTTTTGTACTCGAGTGGTTTCTTTCGCTTCGGTATAAAGTTTTCTCGGTGTCCGAGCTGGGTCACGCTCGAACCGAGACTGGATCTTTCCGTGTGTATTCGGCGTCCTCACCTCCTGACGAACACGGTGAAGGACGTGTTGGAAGGCTCGAATCGGAAATGGTGCGGCTCTAACACTGAGAAGCCTTCGTGGAGGATTCTGTCACTGTCAGCTTTGGAGCTGAATCGTTTCGTCTGTGTTTGCGAGCGACACTGGAAAGAAGTGCCAATATAGAAGTAATTATCTGTGGGTGTTCCTGTCCATTCTGCAGCTGGTATTTCAATGATCTCACGTATTAAGTGAATTTCTTGTTAATCCAGCACGGAAGACCCTAATTTTTAACTGAATCCTCCATCTGTACATGTTTCTTTCTCTTAAGAAAACAACAAAAGGGGCAGCGACAGATGACACTATTTTTCATTTTGTACTGTTTTTTGACACATCTACAATTTTTGTGTCTTATAGCTTATAAGTTTGTGTCAAACATTTCACAATTTTGAGCAAATTAAAGGATATGAGCTCAGAAACTAGCCCTTATTGAGTCTTTGAGTTGTGCAAATGGGAGTAAGTAAGCCATTAATATTGGTGTGTGTCGTGGGCAGATGTTTTTGTTACTTACCTTCTTCCCTGGGTTACTTACTACCTTACATTTCTACTCTAAACTGTTTTTCTTGTTACAGGGATAACTTTTTGACTAACTTTTTGGGCTTCGAGCTCTTGTGTACCGGCTAGACAAACATATTTGAGTTGTACCTGTGCACAAAATCTTACTTCTGTGCCACTGACATTTAACGAAAATAGGTTCCGACTTCTGTTACCGTCTTCCGAAGAGGGAACGTCGTAATGGGTTTTGCACTCTGGTGGCATCTTCTAGGGTTCGGTTCTTTACTCAGACGAGTGTCTACAATGACAATCAGTTGTTCAGACTGTGTGTGCTGCTAAGCAATGTTACCTCAAATCCTGTTCACCCGTAACTCTCCTGTGTTTTGTGCAACTTCGAATATTTCTTGTCACTCTATCGCATGTCTTTCTAAAGAACCCTCAGAACTGTACAGAATTCCATTACAAATACTGCCTTTGCTACTTATTTCACTTATTGTTGCTCCAGCTTGTCACCGTAGCTTATCTGACCAAAGCCGTAGGTACTTCGAGTAAAGGTACTCTTAACTGGCCGGCTTCCCAGCGTGTGAAAGTTATTGTAGGTGGTGCTCTCAATGGACCACAAACTACTTGAAAATCATTAACAATGGGAACATTATGCACTGGTCCTCTTAGATTTTCTCTATACTTACTAGAATTGAAGCTGAGTGTTTGAACATCAATTTCGTAAAGCAGTATGATGCAACTCTCAAAACTTTTGAAAAAATTAACTTTCGAGAGTATAAGATTTTGAGCCCAGTCGAGTATAAAATGCACTGTCTACTTACACTAATGCGACCACCTGTCGAAAGTTGACTGTGAGACTTGCAGGAAAAGAGTCGGTCAGGCTCTGGAAGGTACCGACAGGGACGTGCAGGCGTGCCGTATCCAGCTGTTGGCACGAACAGCCCGAGTGAGGTACTCCCACAAGTTGTCAATTGGGAGTTTGGTGGCCACGGGAGTACGGTAAACTCGTGTCGGTGCTCTTTGGACCAGGTACTTCCACTATGAGCTGTGTGACGCGTCGCACTGTCCAGCCGGTCGATGCTGTCGTGCTGAGGAAACCCTAAGTGCTCGTACAATCCGTTGTGCCACGAAAACATTTCCGAGACTGTAATACTGCGTCCTCTGGCCCGACCCTCCAGACGATTGTCGCTCGGTATTTGCGTTCGGACATTTCACTCTGTATATGCTTACGGCCATCTGTCTGTCGGAGCATAAAACGTGATTCACCTGAAAAGACCACCTGTCGGTAGCCCCTCGGTTCATCTGGGCAATCAATTCCTCGACATATATTCGAAAAGATTTCGGGCTTGCAGCCAGTCGTTGTTAGCTTCCATCCATGATATTTCGACTGGACAACTGCCAGCCATCCTCAGGTGAGCAATCGAAGACTGATGAAGACGGCCTCCGTTCCGTAATAGAGGGTGTCCCAGCTATCTTGTCCACCCAAAATATCTCTGGAATAATAACAGCTATTGGAAAACGACTTTAACCGGTATCAATGTAGGGCTGGGGCCCATGAATGTACATATTTGGAAACATTCTAAAACGAAAGTATATGTGTTTCTTAACACAAACTTGTGTGTTTTTAACTGGACCTCTTATATTTTTTCTTCAGCAATCCATAACATGACAAAGCACATACACAATGGCATTGATTACATCGGAATATTCCCATTACATCCCAAGATATTGAGACACGAAGTTGACGCTTGAAACACCCGACATGGGCTGCTAGCGCACGTCCTGTGGCTCAGGCGTGAAGCCCATGCTGCCCGTAATCGCAGCAGGATGGCAGCAGACCGTGTTATTCGTTTCGGACCTCTTGATAAGTATGGAAGTGTGATTACGCATGTCAATCACATCGCGATTATGGGCAGCATGGGGTTCACGCCTGAGCCTCAGGACATGCGCTAGCAGCGCATGTTGGGCGTTTCAAGCGTCAACTTCGTGTCTCAATATCTCGGGATGTAATGGGAATATTCTGATCCAATCAACGCCATTGTGTATGTGCTTTGTCATGCTATGGATTGCTGAAGAAAAAATATAGGAGGTCCATTTAAAAAAGCATAAGTTTGTGTTAAAAACACACATGCTTTTGTTTTAGAATGTTTCCAAATATGTACATTCATGGGCCCCAGTCCTACATTGATACCGGTGGAAGTCGTTTTACAATAGCTGTTATTGTTCCAGAGATATTTTGGGTGGACAAGATAGCTGGGACACCCTGTATATAGCATGCAGCGTGCATGCGTCAAAATCATATGGACAGACAAACCGCACCGCCCACCAGCAGCGCCCTCGCTGGTGGAACTGCAGAACTCGGCTGTCTTCGGCATCGTCAATTGCCGCGGCCATCGGAGTACTCTGACGTGTTCATCTGGAGCAGATCTGAGAGATTATCTAGCTGGTAGCCATTGTGGCGGTTGATAAGATTGTCTGTCATGCGAATTTCCACCGATTCTTTTATGACGGAGTCCCAAAAGGATGTTGCTGTGGCCAAAATTGTTGTCTTGTCACACTCCATTCGTCAGTCTTCGATGGCTCACCTGAGGGTGGCTGGCAGTTGTCCGGTCGAAATATCGTGGATGGAAGCTGACGACGACCGGCTGCGAGCCCGAAATCTTTTTGAATATTTAGTTCACCGGGAAGATTTTAAATTTCACAATTCCTCGACAGCTGTATGTCTGTTCAGCCGCACACATTTCTGCAGCTCTGTAATGCCCCTGTCACCTGTGGCCCATGGTGCACCACACCTGCTTCGGTGCCGGTTGCGGTTAGCACAGTTTTGCCTCACTCAGTATACTTTAACCGCAGCGGTATGTGAACAGTTCACGTACTAAACCATTTTGGAAATTCTTCCACCCTCGGCCTGAAAGCCGATAATCGTGTTCTTTTGGATGTCGGATACGTTGCTCTGTTTCTGCGTGACGACAGTGACTGTACTATTTTCCTGTGCTGCCACCTGCTGTCTCCGATTGGTTATTGCACGTTAATATCGAGCGTAGGCTGTGGTCGCATTAGTGTGACTGGACCGTTTATTTCTAGCTAATTAACGTAGCTTCTGGTAGTTTGTATACCTCCTGATTGTGAAGGTGCTGGTTTGAATCTGATTAGTACCACTGCTTTTTATTTTGTAAATTCACTGTTGGGAATCTTAAGAAACATGGAATCATACTTTTTAATAAAAGAAAAAACTTGATGTTAATTTCTGATCATATGAAGAGACAAATATTCACGACAGTTGTATTTTATTTCCTATTTGATGTTTCACAGATTCAGTATTTCTCAATTAATATTTCAAATTGTTAATAAATATGGTATTTAAAAAAAGAAAACAACCAATGGTACTAATCAGATTCTAACCAGCAGCTTCACAATTAGAAGACATACATGCTATCAGAGACTACGTTAATTGGTCACAGAAAAATAAATTGAAGTTTGATAGACAGATGTGAAATACTCGTTTAACCGTAGGACATTTCACATACGTCTACGAATTTCTAATTTATTTTCACATGATCAGTAATTAATAATAAAAGTACATTATTTTTGTTAGCAAATTATGACTGGCTATTTGTTACTTAACATTTCCATTCGATGATAAATCTTGTTTTTCTTCATCTTTTTCTCGTGTCTCTGTCTCGCAGCGGCACAGGATCGGCCCGGCTATTAAAGGATTCAGCGCGGCCGCTATCGTGGGTGGCCAGATGACATTCTTGTCACTACCCCCTTACCCCCCCCCCCTTGATGGAATCTGTGTTCCTCATCTGTCTGTGTGTAGTTATTCGTGTGAAAGTGAGCAAAAGTCTTCTAAATGTTTGCAAATTGCGTAACTGAGGAGCAACACGGATACTGGGCCAGTATCCTACGGGGGTCGGAAACAGCCTAAAAACCAGATTTGGCCAGCCGGACTCGCCAACCCTCGCCGTCAGTCCACCGGGTGGACTCCTTCCTGGGCTGAAACACCTCCCCGTACCAGATGTGGTGCTCTAACGTGCACAGCTGTCTTAGAGGGTTGCGTTTGATAAGAAATGTGGAGTTTAAATAAAACTAAAAAGTACAGTGCTGTTAATCAGATTTAAACTATTGACTTCGCTATTAGAAGACTTGGACGCTACACACTCGGATACTGGAGAATAAACCTTCCTTCGAGCATGGCACCCTCTCCAGGGGGATGAGCTGAATTGTGTCTCACTGATTGCACTGCTTATTCACTTGTTTTGTCATAAGATCTCACTACTTAAACACATTATAAATGGTGTCTAGCTTCGCAGAAAGACGTTTGTGACATAAAAGCACAACAATAGAAATATTGTTCTGTTCTCTCATTACTACTGTAGGGCTTCGTATTAAATGAAGAATTCTGTTGCAATCGGAGGAAAATGTTATGCTCTGCCTTAAATGGAATGGCTTTTGACTGGAGATCCATCTGAATTCCTGAGGTGTCTAGACTTCTTTGAACCGAGTGAGGTGAAACTAATGCGTCAGGTAGTTGTTTTGGGAATGCTTTCCTTCTATACAGTTTTCATCTTTGCCAAAATATATTACTTGGGCATTGGTTCTACTCATGTGTACCGTTGCAGAAAATATTACTATCTCCGACGGGGCACGTTTAGTCCGACATTGTAATGGACGAGTGTTCTCACTGCTTTGGCAGAGCTTTAGGTCGAGGGAACTTTATCACATTTTGTCTTTTTTTTTCTTTCCACTAAAGCGACTGTTATTTCCGTCAGTACCTGGCAAACATCAGCTCCGTCAGCAAAATCTTCATCTCCAGAACCATCTCAAATTTAAGGTTCGCAGGAGAGCTTCTGTGAAGTTTGGAAGGTAGGAGACGAGGTACTGGCAGAAGTAAAGCTGTGAGTACCGGGCGTGAGTTGTGCTTCGGTAGCTCAGATGGTAGAGCACTTGCCCGCGAAAGGCAAAGGTCCCGAGTTCGAGTCTCGGTCGGGCACACAGTTTTAATCTGCCAGGAAGTTTCATATCAGCACACACTCCGCTGCAGAGTGGAAATCTCATTCTGGCGTCTCAAATTTCATTATTATCCCCTTCAAACATCCTTTGGATTTCTTCAACACGTCTTCTGTGGAGTAGATTGTGTGTCTTGGTCCAACCTGCCACAGTTGAGTATAGTCCTCCTAAAATACTAAAATTGCTATAAAATTCCACAATCGTATCCAGTGTATCAGTTTTGTACCCGATATTCGGACAACCTAACAAACAATCAGCGGTCCAAAAAAGAAAATAAATGCATTTTGCTTTTAAAGTAGCTCTGTACTTCTTACAAATGAGAGTGAAATCTAATTAAATGTGCTGTTGAAATGAAACTGGAATGGGTCCAGTGCGTCAGATTCAGTAGTCACCACATATCTCAACAATGCAGTTCTTCTGATTCCGAAGCAAATGACAGTGGAAAGGGTTCGCACCAGTGAATCTGGTAGCAACACGATGTCACTGCTGTCTGTCATTAACGAGTAATTGACAGAAAATTAAGACAGCCACCAATTTGATCAGCTGTGTCTGACGGAATGTTTTTTTGGAGAATTGTGTCGTACTGCTTTAGGAAATGTGGTGGCCGGTTAGTGACCGTCTGAGCCTGTAACTACGAATAAAATTGAAAAGGGCTGGTGTGTTAGACCTGCTGGTAAATTACAAAAGTCGTTGAAAGTGGCGTTCATTATGCTGCTCACATAATCGAATAAAATACTGCATGTTCTTAAACGTGTGTTGGAATTTTTAGTGAGGAGCTGATATGACACTCTGTTAGAATTTCTTTCTGCAATAAGGGGACAATTAGTTTCGTAAGTACCGTAGGAAACAATCAAATGAGGAGAAATGGAGAGGTGAGTGGTGCCGCACCTCCTTTAAACGTCTTTGAAATTACTTGTCTGTGAAAGTGAAACTCTCCAGAAAGTTGTGGCACCGGCTTCTGAGCCGCAGCATTGCCATGCTGAAACCACAGGTGTTGTGTCTTGTCTTCAAGCATATTGTTGCACTGATAGCAGTAATGCTGCTACAGTACTTTGTATTTATTGTTTGGGAATACAGGGTGTACATAAAGTCTGGGAACACTTTCAATTATTTACTGCACAAGAACATTGTACAGATGTCATACATATTGCTTTTTGAAGAGAAACTGTGAAAGTTTTTTTTTTTACAAACATAAAATATGTGAACCACTAGTGACTTGGCAGATGACAGTACAGTAATATAATTCTTGCCATACCCGTCCCAGCATGGCATCGGTGACTGTGGCAGTCGCTTCCCCTATTCTCTCCCGGAGCTCTGCTACATCACACGGTCGAGGCGGTACACACACCAGATCTTAAACGTGTCCCCACAGAAAAAAGTCGCACCGAGTGAGATCTGGTGGTCGGGGAGACCATTTCGTGAAACAGCTGTCCCCTTTGGCTCGTTCCGCACCTGAACTCGCCACGTTTGCGACTAGCGTCGACTGTCGGCAAATTACCAAACTACGCAGTGGCGGTATATGTGGAAAAAAAGCTTTCAGGTTTTCTCTTCAAAATGAAATATGCACAATAGCTGTACAGTGTTTGGTTCTTGTGCAACAAATAACTGAAAGTGTTCCCGGACTTCGTGTACACCGTGTAGTAGTTCTTAAAATCTGGCCTTCTCGCCTACAAATAAACGGCTGTAGTATCGAAGCAGAACTTCTGCATCGGTTACGTCTCAACTGTATGCGAGACAAAATGACAAACCTGTATTCCTCCCTTCCGCGGGCTTCAAACTACTGACCACACGGGTCAACTTTTCGCACCCCTCTATCTTTCTCTCGGAGCAGTGACAAGTTGGGACAGAAATATTTGCTACGGCGGCCAGTCCCAATACATTTGTAGTACACAGTCTTACTTAATCGGTAAACTTTATGAAATAACTGGCTCCTGATGTCAAGCACAGATATTCCAGTTTCTTACTGTGAGTCATCCCCTTAAGTTGCTGACATTAATGTAAAACTCTACAAGAAATCTGCTTAAATTTTACTAAGTTAGCACAGAAGACAGACATAAATGCACACTAAAGCTTCTGTTGTGGCAATTGTGGGCAGCTGTTAGCTGTAGGTGGTACTTACTAAAAGACAACACACACTGAAACTTGATGCACAAAATGGAAACGTCATTGCTTCTCGAGCTCTACCGGATAAACAATCATCTGGAAATTGATTTCAGGCATACAGACAGAGAAATGCCTTGAAAGTCATCAACTGTCCGTGTACTCCCATGTACGTCAGTTACTTACCTTGAGACCACAGATAATTTCGGACAAAAATTCTTGAATCAGCATTACAAGAGTGACACTTTTAAGAGTAATTCTGACATTAGGTAAGGAAGTGCCTTAACAATAAAAAATCTTGTTGCAGTGCTGTGTGTCTGATAAGACAACAATTTGCCTAACAGCCTGAAGGTACTCTGAATGCTAAGCACCCTCCAGCATTTACTATCTCATAGCATGCCTATGGACAGTGCCTCACTGCTCTAACTTTTGTAACCCCTGGCAGGAACTTTCTAATTATTACACTTTTTTCTGATACTCAGTTTCATGTTCCATGGATCATTTTGACAATAAATTGTAATTATGTGGAATGAGTCATTTTACATTCACATCACAAACTAATTGGTAAATGTTGCTACATGCTTTTTTAAAAAGAAAAGAAAAAAAGATAGACACACAGATGTGAGTTAGTAATTCCTGGCCACCACCTTTTACACATTACAATAATAGAAATTCTTCTGTGGACAGGGTGGGTTATCAATGAGAAACATTTTCAATTTATTTTCAAATTTTAGTTTCCTATTTGTCAGTGATCAAAAATGTAACAGTTGTTTACAAGCTGATCACGGGTGGGCACCATGTTACTCTCGCAGCATGTTTTCGAGCACTGAAGACGTCCTTTCTTAAGTACGAGTTACCCCAGAACATTATTCTGTATGACATTATTGTGTGAAAATATGTCCTGTTACCGATTTGTCTCTCCACAAGAATTGCAATGATTCAGAGTGCAAATGTGGCTGAACTGAGTAATTTTAGGAATTCCAAAATCTGCTTCCTCTAGTTTCAATGTTCACCAATGTGGAAACCTAAAAATTTTGAAGTTTCCATCTTACTTACTGTTTTTTCAACATGCAGGAAAAGCTAGATTGTTACTTATCATAAAGGAGACACATTAAGTGCAGCTGAATGTGTCCTACATTGTTGATATTCCTACATGAATTTCCCTGTGCTTGATTTCTTGAACATGTGTTAGTCTTACCACTGGTCTAGTACCTCTAGAAGTGCACAAGTGAGCGTATTGTGTCTTTTTAAAATTGAGAATGAGACCATATGCAAAAAACCAGACAGTGCCACTTCTTAAGAATATTGTTTACCCTTTCCTCTGTTTCAGCTATCCCATTTACTGAATATGCACTTACACAGCCGGGCAACATCATTACGAGTCTTAATATTTGTACTGTCGTCACATACTTTCGAGGGGGGGAATTTGAAATTATGACATTGTAAGGGACTTCTGAGGGCTCTGTACTTACCAGTTTTCACAACAGTCTCAATCTTCAAGGAACTGGTATTCTGTTTGTAAAATATAGCCTTATTTCTTCACTCTAGCTTATTTTTATTCCTTTTGTTATTTTAAACATATTTAAGTTATTATTTGCTGTTCAAATAAGTAATTGTATTGAATCCTGCAAGTTTATTTTGTACGAATACTTGTTTGTTTGTCGGAATACGTTATTTTGTACCGCTTCTGTACTTAAAGTGTGGCAGCACCTCGAGCATACGTGTTGATGTAATGTGTGAATCACATTTAGACTTTGTCTTGTGGTCTTTTTTATACTGGCTTGTACCTTTTCAGTGTTATGTAGCGGTTTAATAAAAAAATTACTCTCTTCTAACTTGTGCGTTTTATTCCTCTCAGAAAATATAAAAGTCCTAGTGTGAAAGATCAACAACCAATGATGGCAGAAGCATCTTTTGCATTGACATTTGTATGCTTCTGAAAGTTCCAGGGAGAAAAATTTGTGGAAAGAAATCAGCATTTAGATAAATGGCACTTCTCAAAAGTGAGAACTAATCATAAAAAATATGACTGCCTCAAGTAATAGTCTTTTGCAGTATCACAATCATTTGTTTATTAATTCATTCATTCTTTTATTCACTCATTGATTCATCCATTCACTCATTCATTCCCACGTAAGGTTCCTCGAAGCTAACCACGAATGAGAGCATTTAGGAGTATGGAATGACGCAAATTATTCATTGACAGGCAGCTGCAGTTACCGGAGGCTGTTTCTGTGAAGTAGACCAACAACAAACTGTGACCAGTGTTGTTCTGCTGTCACAGTTATTAGTGGGAGTTTCTTTGAGATTACTTTACGTATGTATTTGTATATTAAGAGAAATATGGCAACTTCAGAAATAACCACTACTCCTGCTGTTACACTTCTAGGCTTGTATTTGTATCCCATGCTTTGCGTGGCCTGGTAAAAGCATGTGCCTAGAAACCAAAAGGTTACGGGATAGAATCCCAGGCAGACTGTGGAATATCTCACTCTGTCTTTAACGTAGTCTTCACCTCGTGATAAAATTCTACGGAACTCGGTGCCGTTTTCGTGAATTCGATATTGATTGTGACCACTTAATCTTTTGAAAATAGATAGCTTCAGACAAAAACTGCTTTGTAAACTGTAGCCTAAAATTCTATATAATAAGAGTGACACACGCTGAAGGTGGTGTGGGGGTGAATTGGGAGGGGCTGGCAGGTAGAGGAGGAAACTGTCGGACGGAGGGTCCGGGGACACCGTGTTGCCCGAGACCGAGTCCGGGACGATTACGGAGGCAGAGGTTGTGTCGTAAGGATAGTAGCTCAGAGGAGCTGGTACGGAGGGAAGGATCCAAAGGGCTCAGGTTGCGAAGCATACGATGAAATTGAACGTGTTGTGCTCAGCTGCGTGTTGTGCCACTGGTGGTCCACTTTGTTCCTGACTACTGTTTGCCAGTGACCATTCATCCTGATGGACAGTCGTACCAACATACGAGGCATTGGACCAGAGATGGTATATGACGTGGCTGCTTTCACAGGTGGCCTGGCCTCTGATAGGGTAATTATCCCCCTCAGTTTCAGTCGATCCATTGTCCCCAAACCCTCCACGTGACAGTTGCCTCTTCTGCTGTTCTGTCACCCCCTCCCAGTTCAGATCCCAACGTTGCCTTCAGAGTGTGCCACATCCTACCAGCCCTATAATTATACCTACCACCACTCCCTCCCTCATTCCTAGCCAGTAGACTGGCAGCCTCCCTCTGACTCGCTAGCCAGCCAACCACCTCGACCCACCCCACCCAAACAGCTAGTCCACCAGTGAAACAATGGCATTAGCACTATTAATCCGTGTGTGTGTGTGTGTGTGTGTGTGTGTGTGTCCGTGTGTGTGAGAGGTCAACAAGGTCAAGCGATAAGTCTATTAATAGCACAAAACTGTTGCGTCCTTGAGGCCCCCGGTTCGTGACGTACCCGTGTCCGGTTAATGGCTGACGCTACAGATCAGTTTGCATACAGATGAATTTATTTATGAAAATAGAAAGTACAGTCACCAACAAACTTTACATACTCACGTGCTTCTTTACCTTTAACCCAAATGAATACAGACTCATTTACAGATATTTTTCTCTTATTATGAGTATACAAAGACAATGCAGAAGGCGACATATAAGCAGATTTACCAAAGTCTTTATTAGCAAGTTCTGCCATATGGTAGGTACGATAGGCAATACTGTCTCTATCGACAAAATTTTCGAGTCCAGGAACACTACGTACTCCTGTACCTCCACGTACAATGGCTACAGTGAGCCAACCGTTACCATGATCGAAAGTATCATTAATATCAATACTAAAATTAAGTCTACAACCACAGAAAACACGAGTTCCGTCGACAAGTGCAGTAGCAGCAACACTCTTAACTGGAATGCAGTTCTTCTCGTCTCCAGCAGTTGTGGCGAACTCCATGTTCTCGATGGTTTTATAAACTGTCTGTTTAGAACAGCGACGAAATCTCCTGTAAGACATTGTGGCGCGTGCGCGTTTTAGGATACCAAATCAAAGGATACTTCTTCTTTGTTTTGTATGTGCCTACTGACAACTTGACCTTCTGCTTTTCGGTGAGTGGTCTTCTTTAATCCAGAAGTATTTACATTATGCAAGAACTTTCCTGCAAATTGTAAAGCTGACAAACCTTGTCTCGCAGAACTACTACATTTACCCCACCTTCCAAAATCCCCTCCCACCACCACCACACAGAATCCAGAACCTCCCCCCAGGGGGTCCACAACTCTTTTGTGGATATGTGTGTAGCGAGCAGGGGACCCCGAGCTAATGTGGCCTTCCTTCCTTTCCGGGCTGCGTACCTTCCCTTTCCGCATCCTTCCCCATCCTCCACCTTCGCTCCCCCCCCCCCCCTCACCTCTGGCTCTTTCCTTCCCTTTCTTCCCCTCTGGGAGTATGGTTTGTGCCTACGTTCGGAGACGGACGCTCGTAAATGTACCGCATTCTTCGCCTTCCTTGCTTGTATGTCTTCATCCTTCCTTTGTCCTTCCCTTTTCCTTACCTCTTCTCTTTACCCTTTTCTCCGCTGCGGCGTTTGAGACCTCTCTTCTTTCCTTTCCCTTTCTCTTTCTTCCTCCCTGTGCGTGTCTGAAGGCCGACCCACGGCTTTTTGTGCGTAGCCGGTGACGGGGTAACGCGTAATTCCCCGCCCCGGGTAGACAGGTAGGACACGTACGTACCCCCTGGTAACGGCCAGGCCCAGGGAGGGGTGATTACCCGAGCTGATACCTTCCGAAAGTGCCGATTGGTCCCTCCATCCGTTTCTTGGGAGGTGTGAACAATCACCTAAGGCGGGAGTGCCCTCAGAGAGGGCCCCCACAAGGGAGGAGCGCGCCATCGGAGACGCCGGTAATCGTGGGGGATTCTTCCGCAATGGTTTCCTCACCTTCCACTATGTCTGCTCACAAAAGTAAGTTCACTGAGTCTCAGCCACAGTCAGTTCTTCCATCGTTGCCGCAGTTCCTTGTTGTTTCTCGGTCTGACGAAGGTCACGACTTCTCCACGGTCAACCCTTTCATTATTCAGAAAGGCGTCGACGCAATTGCAGGTCCTGTAAAGTCTTGTTCCTGATTACGGAATGGCACCTTGTTGTTAGAAGCAGTCAGTGCCGTCCAGGCACAAAAATTGCTGCGTACTTCACTGCTCCACACCTTCCCTGACCGGGTGGAACCGCACCGTACTTTAAATTCCTCGCGTGGAGTCGTTTATACACGCTCCCTCGATAGATTGTCTGACGAAGAAATTCAGCAGTACCTGTCTGACCAGGGCGTAACGGCTGTTCATAGGGTTATGAAAAGGGTTGACACGAACATCATTCCAACCCGCACTGTCTTCTTGACATTTGACAAAGTTCAACTCCCATCGAAAATCAAAGCAGGCTATGAGATAATTTCCGTTCGCCCTTACGTCCCGAACCCTACGCGTTGCTATCGGTGTCAGCGGTTCAATCACACCAGCCAGTCCTGTTCCAATCTGGCCAAATGTGTTACGTGTGGCAAGGATGCCCATGAGGGTGCTTGTCCACCTCCGTCCCCTCGCTGCATCAACTGTATGGGTGACCACGCTGCTTCCTCTCGAGATTGCCTCGTTTTTAAGGACGAAAAGCTCATCCAGGAAATCAGAGTGAAGGAAAAGGTGTCGACCTTTGCTGCTCGAAAATTATTCGCCAGTCGACAGATTACCGTGCCTCAGACAGGAAAATACAGCACTGTCCTTGCTTCTCCTCGGCCAACAAAGGAGGCGGCCACGCAGACTTGCGACCTCACCTTTAGTACCACGGTCGTCAGATCGGCCAGCGCAAAGATCGCCCGTTCAACCTCACCACTTTCGCCTGCCCACTCTCTGGCTCACCCTTCGTCGGGTTCTGCTAAATCTCGAGCCCAAAAGTCAGACACCAAGACTTCGAAAAAAGGGGATACTCGTGAAGAGTTTTTATGTACCCCAACTTCCCAACCATCGGTTCCTCCTTCATCTAAACATCTTACTTCCAAGAAGGCTACAAAGAAACCCAGTTCATCTCCTTCTCCGCCAAGGCGTGTCCCATCTACAGCACCACCTGGCGGAAATCGCCCTCGGCCGTCTTCTGTGTCGCCGAGGCGCACTGCTGGCGGCCGATCACCCGGCCGATTGCTGGTGGCAGGAGCTGCTCCTGAACAACCTATGGATCAGGATCTTCTGCCTTCGGCTGAATGCCACTCCATGCTGTCGGTCGCAAGCTCTGAGCAGTCGTTGAGTTGACGGCAACTTTGGTCACAATCCTCCATTTTCTGTTCACCCTATGTCCATTATCCACTGGAATATCCGCGGCATTCGAGCCGATCGGGATGAATTGTCGATCCTCTTAAGATCCTACTCGCCGGTCATCTTCTGTCTTCAGGAAACAAAGCTGCGTCCCCAAGACCGCTTTGTTCTCCCTCACTTTCAGTCCGTCCGATATGATCTCCCCTCTGTTGAAGGCACTCCAGCTCATGGAGGACTCATGATTCTTCTCCGTAGTACTCTCCATTATCACCCAATCCACTTAAACACTTCCTTTCAAGCTGTCGCCGTCTGTCATTCCCTTTCTGGATACACGTTCTCTCTTTGTACTGTATACATTCCATCGTCCACACCAATGGCACGAGCTGATCTCCTTCATCTTCTTGGTCAGCTTCCACCCCCCTATTTGCTGGTTGGGGACTTCAATGCCCACCACCCGCTTTGGAGATCTCCACATCCTTGTCCACGTGGCTCACTATTGCTAGACGTCTTCCACCAAGCGGATCTAGTTTGCCTCAACACTGGGGTCCCTACATTTTCGTCTGCCTCCACGACAAATTTCTCTCATTTGGACCTTGCGGTCGGTACTGTTCCGCTACCTCGGCGCTTCGAATGGTTTGCCCTTGATGATACACACTCGAGTGACCACTTTCCATGTGTCCTTAGACTGCAGCCTCAACTGCCATATATGCGGCCGCGACGCTGGAAGTTTGCCCAAGCCGATTGGACACTTTTTTCGTCTCTAGCGACATTCCCAGCGTCGACGATGAGGTCACACATATTACCGACGTTATTCTTACAGCTGCGGAACATTCAATACCACGCACCTCCGAATTGCCCCGGCGCCCCCCAGTTCATTGGTGGAACGAGGCATGCCGTGACGCAATACGTGAGCGGCGACGTGCTCTTCGCATTTTCCGCCACCATCCTACTTTGGCCAACTGTATCCGCTATAAGCAGTTCCGTGCGCGATGCCGTCACGTCATCCGCGATAGCAAGAAGGCAAGCTGGAAATTCTTTATTAGCTCATTTAACACCTTCACTCCCTCCTCGGAAGTTTGGAGTCGGCTTCGACGGTTCTCAGGCGCGCCTAGTTTCTCCCCGGTCTCTGGGCTCACTGTCGCGCATGATACCTTAGTGGACCCCGTCGCAATTTCTAACTCATTGGGTCAGCACTTTGCTGAGATTTCGAGCTCTTCAAATTACCCGCCAGCGTTTCTCCCGAAGAAACGTGCAGCGGAAGTGCGACATCTTGCTTTCTCCTCTCAAAATCGCGAAAGCTACAATACTGTTTTCTCCATGCGGGAACTCCAACATGCACTCTCTTCTTCTCGCTCCTCCGCCCCAGGACCGGATGGTATCCACATCCAAATGTTGCTGCATTTATCAACCCATAGTCTGCGTTACCTCCTTCGCCTTTATAATCGAATTTGGACCGACAGTACTTTTCCCAGATGATGGCGGGAAGCTATCGTAGTTCCTGTTCCAAAACCTGGAAAGGACAAACATCTCCCCTCTAGCTATCGCCCCATTTCTCTCACGAGTAGTGTTTGTAAGGTTTTGGAGCGTATGGTGAATTACCGTTTAGCTTGGTGGCTGGAATCTCGCAGTCTTTTAACACCTGCCCAATGCGAATTCCGAAAGCATCGTTCTGCAGTTGACCATCTTGTTGCTCTCTCCACTTATATCGTGAACAATTTTCTCCAGAAACGCCAAACAGTAGCAATATTTTTTGATCTGGAGAGAGCATACGATACCTGTTGGATGACAGGCATCCTCCGCACACTGTTCTCTTGGGGCTTTCGAGGCCGGCTGCCCCTTTTTCTTCGCGAATTTATGGCGGAGCGCACATTTAGGGTGCGGGTGAACACTACTCTCTCCCGTACTTTCTCCCAAGAAAACGGGGTACCCCAGGGCTCCGTGCTGAGTGTTGTACTGTTTGCCATCGCCATAAATCCAATTGTGGATTGTCTCCTTCCTGATGTCTCGGGCTCCCTCTTTGTGGACGATTTTGCGATCTACTACAACTCTCAACGGACCAGCCTTCTTGAACGACGTCTTCAAGGATGTCTCGATCGCCTCCTCTCTTGGAGCATCGAAACCGGCTTCTGTTTTTCTCCCAGTAAGACCGTTTGTGTTAATTTTTGGCGACGAAAGGAGTTTCTTCCATCCTCCTTACATCTAGGACCTGTCAACCTTCCGTTTTCAGACGTCGCTAAATTCTTGGGTCTTATGTTTGACAGAAAACTGTGCTGGTCCTCCCACGTTTCCTATCTTTCGGCTCACTGTCTGCGATCCCCCAACACCCTTCGTGTCCTGAATGGTACCTCCTGGGGAGCGGACCGAGTGGTCCTTCTCCACCTCTATCGCACCTTAGTGCGCTCGAAATTGGACTATGGAAGCATAGTCTACTCCTCTGCTCGGCCATCTATTCTTCGGCGTCTCGACTCTATCCACCACCGTGGATTACGTTTAGTGTCTGGAGCTTTTTACACCAGCCCTGTGGAAAGCCTTTATGCTGAGACTGCTGAACCTCCGCTGTCCAATCGGCGAGCAGTCCTTCTGAGTCGTTATGCTAGCCATCTGTCTTCCATGCCTGCTAATCCAGCCCATGACATTTTTTTCGACGCCTCCTTTGATGTAGGGTATGCAGGCCGCCCCTCCTCCCTACTACCACCGGGAGTCCACTTTCGTCAACTGCTCCATTCTCTTTCCTTCCGCTTTCCTAAAACCTTCTTGACAACTTGGGGTACAGCACCGCCTTGGCTCCGTCCCCGGATCTGCCTGCTCCGTGACCTTTGTCGATTTCCCAAGGATGGTACCCCTTCACTTGTTTATCGTCGGGCATTTGCTGCTCTATGTGCACAAATGACGGACGCCACATTTATTTACACCGACGGCTCAAAAACATCGTTAGGTGTAGGGAGTGCCTATATTGTTGGCGACACCCCAAATCACTTTCGGCTTCCCGACCAGACTTCGGTTTATACTGCGGAGCTTTACGCTGTTCTCCAGGCTGTCCACTACATCCGCCGCCATCAGCGGGTACAGTACATTATCTGCTCAGATTCTCTCAGCTCTCTCCTCAGTCTCCAAGCTCTTTACCCTGTGCACCCTCTGGTCCACCGGATTCAGGACTGTCTGCGCTTGCTCCACCTGGGGGGCGCCTCGGTGGCGTTCCTCTGGCTCCCGGGACACGTTGGTATCTGTGGAAATGAGGTGGCTGATATTGCAGCCAAGGCTGCAGTCTCTCTTCTTCGGCCAGCTATTCGATCGATTCCCTTTGCCCATCTACGGAGCGTTTTATGTCGTCGTGTTGTTCATTTATGGCACGCGCATTGGTCGACACTTCCCCATAATAAATTGCGGGACGTGAAAGCTCTTCCTTGTGCTTGGACCTCTTCCTCCCGAACGCGTCGTCGGGAGGAGATAATTTTAATTAGACTCCGGATAGGGGACTGTCTTTTTAGCCATCGACATCTTTTAAGCGGCGATCCTCCCCCACTCTGTCCCCACTGCTCTCAGCTGTGGACGGTAAGACACCTTTTAATTGAGTGCCCCAATTTTGATCTGTTACGCTCCCGTCTACAGCTATCGCCTGATATATCGTCGATTTCAGCAGATGACACGCGCTCAGCCGATCGCGTTCTCGAGTCTATTAGTGCCAGTGAAATGACGTCAGTCATTTGAAGCTTTTTTTGGGGACACCCAACCCCTTTCTGTAGTGGATTTTTAAGCCTTCCTTCTGCTTTTAGTTCCTCGAATTTTATGACTTTCGTTCCCATTGCTGCTGGTTTCCATTTTCGGTTTTTTACTCTTTCCTAAATCACGGACCGGGCACTAATGACCATAGCAGTTTTGCGCCCTAAAACCAAAACAAACAACAACAAAAAATCCAGAACCTAAACAGACTCGAAACACAATCGTGAACCTTTCCTCCGGAAACCTTAGCCCCACAGAAATTTCAGTCCTTTCCAAAGGCCTCATCTTTTGCCCCACTCCCAAATTTAATCATGCAGGACTTATTAAAGGCCTTCTCTCCTTCTCCCAGTCCCTACAGTGGAAACACTTTTTCCTCCACCAACCCTACCCCAGATTGAGCCCTGTTAACTTTCCAGAATTTCTTATGCTCAAACCTTGCATCACCGTCATTCCCCAAATCCCTCAACATGCCAGCTAACCTTACACCCACAGTGCACCATCTAATAGCTGATCCTGCCCTTATAATACTACCGGCGGACAAAGGCTCTGCCACTGTTGTTTTGAACTGCAAGGATTACTTGGCAGAAGGACACCGCCAGCTTTCAGATACTTCCACCTACAAACCTTGCCACACTGACCCCATTCCAGTAATCCAGCAGGATCTCCAATCGCTACTCAGATCCTTAGGCCCATCCCAGAATCTCTGCCCAGAGTCCACCTCTCTGTTAACCCCTACCATTCCCCACACTCCTGCCTTCTACACGCTTCCTAAAGTCCGTAAGCCCAACCACCCAGGAAGCCCCATTGTGGCCGGTTACCGCGCCCTCACTGAGAGAATCTCTGCGCTTGCAGACTGACATCTGCGACCTATTACCCGGAACCTACCCTTCTGTACAAAAGATACCAACCATTTTTCCTCTACTGTCTCTCCATGGTTCCTGTACCTTTACCACACGGTGCCCTGCTCGTCACTATTGATGCCACCCCCGTTACACTACAACCTCCTTCGCAGTCTCCGTGACCGACTATATCCTCACCCACAATTTCTTCTCCTTTGGAGGCGTTACCTACAAACAAACCCGGGGTTCGGCCACGGGCACCTGTGTGGTACCACTCTGTCCCAACCTACTCGTGGGCTATCGAGAGGAATCCTTCCTAAACACCCAGGATCCTAAACCACTCGCACGGTTCATATATTCATTGATGACATCTTTGTGATCTGAATTGAAGGTAAGGACACTTTACCCACATTCCTCCAGAACCTCAACAACTTCTGCCCCATTTGCTGCACCTGGTCCTACTCAACCCAACAAAGCATCTTCCTAGATGTTGACCTCCACCTCAAAGATGGATGCATCAGTACCTCTGTCCACATCAAACCTACGAACCAGCAGCAATACTTCCACTTCGACAGCTGCCGCCTGTTCCGTACCGAGAAGTCCCTTCTGTACAACCTAGCCACGCGTGCTTGTCACATCTGTACTGACTAGCATTCCCTCTCAAAATATAGCGAGGGTCTCACTGATGCCTTCACAGACCATTATAATCCTCCTAACCTAATGCAAAAACAAATCTCCTGTGCCTTTTCTTTCCGGTCTCCAACCACCTCCTGAAGTCTCTCTGTCCAGCCACATAGGAGCACTCCCCTTGTAACTCAGTACCACCCAGGACTGGAGCAACAGGGTTTAAACTACCTCTCATCACACCCTGAAATGAGAAATGTCCTGCCCACTCTCCTTCCCACACCTAGCACAGTGGTATTCCGCCGTCCACCAAACCTACACAATATACTTGTCCCTCTCTACATGTACCCTGCTCTCAATCCCTTTATTTTGTGGCTCATACCCCTGTAATAGACCTAGACGCAAGACCTGTCCCATACCTCCTTCCACCACCACCTAATCCAGTCAAGTCACAAACATCATCTACCCCATCAAAGAGGCAGGGCTACCTGTGAAACCTGTCACGTAATCTACAAGCTAAGGTGCAACCACTGTGCTGGATTCTATGTGGGCACGACAACCGGCAATTTGTCTGTCCTCACGAATGTGACGGAGAAAGAAATGGACGACCCCGTCGCTGAGCGTGCTGTCCGACACGACATCCCTCATTTCGATGACTGCTTCACAGCCTGTGCCGTATGGAACCTTCCCGTCACCACCAGCTTTTCTGAATTGTGCAGGTGGGAACTCTCCCTTCAGTATATCCTTCTTTCCTGTAACCCTCCTGGCAGTGTGTAACGTAACTACGCCACTGTGTGCGAGAGCCTTTAGAAAACTGAAAGCACCTTCAGCACGACAATGCCAGACACACACAAGTGATGCAACATCTAGAACAATACGACGCCTCGGGTTCCCTGTTCGTCAGTCATCTTCTGTACGGTCCTGACTTGTCCCAATTCAATTTTCATCTATTTTGAAAACTTAAAAACACCTTCGAGGACTTCACTTCGATAGTGACGGAGTGGTGCAAGCAGACACGAGGTTGTAGCTCCGACAGCAAAGTCAAACATTCTACAGTTGCCAGGGTGACTGTGTTGAGAAATAAATATGTAGACATGAAGAATAAAGATGGAGAATGTTAGTAAAGTTTGTCTCATATAAAAAGCTTTAAGAGATTTCACATAAAAAATTTGGAGGCTTTACTTTTGAGAATGCTGTTGCATGTAGGTACATATGGGAGACATTCAATAAGTAGCACAAACTTCGGCTAGTTTCAGTTGAAAAACTGAAGAATTTCATGTGGGACATCGTGAAATATTCTCGCTTCAGCTCTTATAATTTTGCGAGTGCTGACAGACGGGGAAGCTATACGTAGTCTCCAAAATGACGTCTGCAAGAGAGGTGCGTTCCGAGCAGAGAGCTGTCATCGAGTTTATTTAGCCAGATCTTCATAGGTCCTCGCAGAACGTCTAGAGAGACCTGGCGTCAAACGAAAGCACTGCGAGTCGTCGGGCGAGGTGTCTGCCGTCCTCGCAGTCGGATCGCGCAAACCTGTCCGGTCACCTGCATTCCGGCGGCCACAGTCGGCTGCGACTCCTGCAGTGCTGGAACGTGCCGACACTCCCGCTCGAGCCGATCGACAGATCACCGCCAGACACCTCACTGCACAACTGGTCGCCTCTGTTGGCAGTCCTGGCACATTCGTCTACCAGTTGAGCTACTCAAAGGTGCGTACCTGCTGGGTTCCTTGGTGCTTAGCAGAAGACCGTAGAAAGCAACAGAGGATGGAATTGCTTGCATGTTATGTGATGGTCTTTTGTCTTAACATCATCACAGGTGACGAAACATGGGTTCATCGCTCCAAACCAGAAACGAAACGGCAATCCACGGAGTGGTACCAGCCCACCTCACCTCCTAAGAAAATGTGCAGAGCCACGCTCTCGGTCAGCAAAGTAATGGGACAGTCTTCCAGGACTCTGAAGGTGTTAACCTGTTTAAAGTCCTGCCTCACGATGCAACAATCGACTTTGAGGTGTGCTGTACTACCCTCAGGAATTTGAAGTAGGGCGTTAGTTGCCACAAAATTGCAAACAAACTCCTCCTTCTCCACGACAGTGTGCGGCGTCACGAGAGTCTGTGCACCTCGGAGCAGCTCACAAAGCTTCATTGCACAGTCATTCCCCGTCCACCGTACAGGTAGTATCTCTCCACTTCCGACTCGAATGTGTTTGGCCCGATGGAGGATGCAGTCCGCAGCAAGTAGTACGGGGATGATGCGACGTTATTGGTGCCGGAAGATGTTGGCTCCGATATCAACCGGTACAGTGGTACCCTGCAGACATTCGGGCTCTTCCTGTAAGACGGCATAAGGCCTTCGCACTGAAGAGAGGTCATCTTGAAAACTAGGGTTTTGTAGCCAAAAGAGTGGAGAATGATATGGTGCACTGCATTCCTGGATAAAACCGACTTGCTTTCAGGGGAAAAAAGTGTTGCATTACTTATTAAATGCCCCTTGTAGGAATAGGACTCTCTTCTTTATTTTTTATTATTATTTTTTTAATTATCAGTTCATTCTACCAAAGAGGGACATTATGGTAGCAAAGAGTAACTGCTATTCAGTTGGACAGTTTTTTGAAAATACTTTGAGGCTAAAACAATATACGAGGGTTGGAACTCAAATAATAAACTATTTATTTACAACCTATACAAAAGAGTTACATGCTTGCACCTGTTACTGTCCTTCAAAGTAGTCTCCAGCATTGTGTAGAACCTGAAACTTCCTGGCAGATTAAAACTGTGCGCCGGACCGAGACTCAAACTCGGGACCTTTGCCTTTCGTGGACAAGTGCTCTACCGACTGAGCTACCCAAGCACGACTCACGCCCCGTCCTCACAGCTTTACTTCTGCCAGTACCTCGTCTCCTACCTTCCAAACTTTACAGAAGCTCTCCTGCAAACCTCCGCAGTAGAGTGAAAATTTCATTCTAGAAACATCCTCCAGGCTGTGGCTAAGCCATGTCTCCGCAATATCCTTTCTCTCAGGAGTGCTGGTTCTGCAAGGTTTGCAGGAGAGCTTCTGTAAAGTTTGGAATGTAGGAGACGAGGTACTGGCAGAAGTAAAGCTCTGAGGACGGGGCGTGAGTCGTGCTTGGGTAGCTCAGTTGGTAGAGCACTTGCCTGCGAAAGGCAAAGGTCCCGATTTCGAGTCTCAGTCCGGCACACAGTTTTAATTTGCCAGGAAGTTTCATGTCAGCGCACACTCTGCTGTAGAGTGAAAATTTCATTCTATTGTGTAGAACCTGTTGGCAGTGACATGGAAGGCATAGTATACCATTATCAGAGCCTGTTCTGTTGATGGCGCTAATGGAGCGGTCTAAAGTTACGGTTGTAATTCATAGTGTAATTAATTTTGCTCACTGACATGTTTTGCATTCAATTTCAAAATAAAACCATGGTACCTGTCATTGTTTGGGTATCAGACAGTTTTAAGACACCCCAACCTTAAAATTAATAGCTGTGATCAATATTATTTTCAACAAGTTCCTTCACTTCCTACATCATCATGGATCAGTCCAATATAATGTTATTACTAGACTTAACTTCCAAATGATACAAGTCATGCTTTTAAGAGGAGCCTTCACGATGGCCTTTGTGTTTGTCTCATTTAAATTTATTTCTTGTCTCGTATCAAAGACTGAAACACTGTCAAAAACTGGTGCTTCTACCTTATCACTCAGTTAAAATACACCATGCCACATACATGCGTTAATAAAATCTTGGCATTTAAATATCTGATCAAAGAGAGAGCCAAATTCATAAGTGCATGTTGTAATTACCGTGTCAGCATATATGCAGATCGGTAATGCATCACTTCAGATAAAGAAAAATAACAATTTGTTCCGTTTATACGTAAGTAATACTTCAATACTTCAGTTGTAATTTCTGGTGTCAGGAAAGATACCCCTAAGCAAACGATGTCAACTTGTTTTCAAGAGACGTTTTCACTGTTTTCCACACTTGATTTTCTGAATTATACCCGTTGTTAAAAGCTTTGGCAAGTAAGGTAATTTGTTGATCTCCACTGAATCTTAAATAGTATTTTAAAACGGGCAAATAAGTAAAGCACTCATACAATTAATAGTAAACAATTTAAAGGTCAGCTTGTCAAACTTCCAAAACACACTCGAATTTAGGAATTTCATAGCAGAACTGTCACTGCTTTTTCTCGCTAGATTAGAAACACTTAATTATGTTGATGTGTGTATATCTAGAACATCCAGTATAAAAGACTTATGAGGGCGCAGAACGAAACACATTTTCATCCATGTTTTGACACTTCGTTTTTTGCCAAATTCAGATTTGGCGGACACCAGTGATCTCTGGCGGACACTCAATGATATGATCTTTGGCCGGCACGCGCTAGAGCCATCTATCGGTCGGTTCGGTAGAACAGCATCCCTCATTTCGCTAGGTTTAGACGCCTGTCAGTTGCTACGGACACTTTTATAGACGTTCCTATTAACATGGTTGTGTTTTGACTGCCCTTGCGTTACATTCGATCTGTGCATGTTAATAAAACCATTTATGTTCACTTTCAAGCCGTAACCGCGTGTTTATTTCAAGTTCGATAACAACAGGTTACGGGCACAGTCACCAGCAGTTTATTTGAAGTGAATAAAGAACTACGTTTTTTTCGTCACATCAGATCGCAGATACAGAACGCCGATATCATGAGATCAGTCCGTGCTAATTCGTTGCCGTTAATTGAAAGACTGAAAGAGAAAATTACAATACATGGCAATTTGCAATGAAAACTTATTTACAGCACGTAAAGTTGTGGCAGTGTATAACATACGAGGTCAAAGATGAAGCCAAGATATGCACTGCAAGGGCCAAAATAATCTTATCAGTTGATCCTGCTATTTATGTGCATCTGCAGAGCGCGTCATCTGCAAAAGAAGCGTGGGATAAATTAAAGCAAACTTACGAGGATTCAGGACTTTATCGAAGAATAGACTTGTTGAGAACGCTTTTAACAACACGATTAGAACTGTTCGTCTGTGGGGGAATATGTGTCGAGAATAATTTCAGCGTCAAATAGATTGAATGATCTTAACTATGAAGTGAAAGACGACTGGGTGCTTACTTTCCGTAAGCAAAATAGTGCAACAGGGTCACTCAATCATTTTTGACAATAGACGCGGTCGCATTCGAGATACAGAGACGAAATTGATAGTTACAGCATCGTTAATCAAAGGAATGTATAGGCTGGACCAACCACGTGATCGCAGTGTAGAAACAAAATGTGCGTTCTTGTTTATTGTTGTGAATCTATGGCATAGAAGATTAGGCCACCTACACTCAGATGCGATGGAAGAATTGCGAAACGGTTGGGCTAATGGCATCAAATATAAAGGAGCCGTCGACACTCCGTGTGTTACGTCTATAGAAGGTAAGCAAACTAGGTTTTCGTTTCCTCACTACACTTCTAGAGCTAAAAGAATTTTGCAGTTAGTGCATTCAGATTTGTGTGGTCCAATGCACTTCGATTGGCGGAGCTAAATATTTTCTAACTCTGATCGATTATTTCTCTAGAAAATTTTTTTGGTATATTGTCAGCAATAAATACGAAGTACCTGACATTATATGCAATTTTGAAAAGTTCATAGAGAATCAGACAGCCGAAAGGCTTTTATCTCACAAACTGATAATGGAAAATAATATGTAAACAAAAGACTGATGAAATTTGTAAGGGAAGGAGTTAAACATGAAACCACTATTCCATACAGTGCAGAACAAAATGGTGTTGCAGAAAGGTCCAATAGAACAATCGCGGAAAAGGCAAAATGGTATGTTATTTGAAGCGAAATTGCCTTCGATTTTTTGGGGAGAAGCAGTTTCCACTGCAGTTTATCTCATTGACAGGTCATCAACAAAAGCTTTGAACAACATAACGCCAGAGGAAGCTTTTTCAGGAAGGAAACCTGTCCTCTGACATCTAAGATTATTCGGCAATAAGGCATTTGTCCGCATACCAAAAACCATTAGGCACAAATGGGACAAGAAATATGTTCATTATATACTCGTCGAATACTGTGAAGACATCAAGGCATTCTGGTTGTTCTATCCGGTTCAACAAAGAATCATTAAATCCAGAGATGTGATATTTAAAGAAGTAATAATTCAAGAGAATAATAACAAGCCAGGAACCAAATCAAATATCTATTCTGTTCGCAAATAAGAAGGAGAACATTACTATTCAGATAACAGCATTCCAGAAGAAACAGGCTCAGTCGAAATAGAAGAAGAATCTGAACTGCCTCAACGAGTGCTCAAGATCTTCCAGAATACCCATACCAAAGAAGATGGATGATTATGTGGCCTATTGTACTAAAGAAGATTCACAAGAATCAGAACCATCAACTTTGGAAGAAGCTTTGCAATCCAAGGATTCAGAGAAATGGTTTCAAGCAATAGAAGAAGAATTGAAGTCACATGCGGAAAATAAAACTTGGGAATCAGCTATCCTGCCTCAAGGCAAAAAAGCGATTGATGCTAGGTGGGTCTTTAAGATAAAAAGAGACTTAGAAGGACAGATAATTCGCCATAAAGCTCGACTTGTAGTTGAGGGATGTTCACAAGTTAAAGGTTTAGACTATGAAGAAACATACTCACCAGTGATACGATACAATTCACTCAGAAATTTGTTTAGTCTAGCTGCTAAATACGACGTGGACATTGATCATTGTGATGCGGTGACAGCGTTTTTGCAAGGTGATTTTATGTTAAAATTCACACAGTTGACTACGTCACAAAAACAGTCAAATATGAAGGCATTAAGAGACTCAAGAAAGCAGTGTATTGGCTTAAACAGGGAAGTCGCTGTCGGAATGTCAAATTGGACAAAGTTCTACTAACTTTAAATTTCAGCAGGTCCACTGCTGATCCATGTCTTTATCACAGAAACCAAGTAAGTGATATATTAATTGCAGCTGTTTACGTAAATGACGTGGTGATATTTTGTAACAATATGCAACAGAAAATTGCATTTAAAGAACAACTAAAAGAACAACTTAAGCTAAAGGACCTTGGAGAAGTATCCAATTGTCTAGGGGTCCGAGTGACAAGAGATTATAAGCTTGGACTATTATGGATGGATAAGACTGATTATATAAATCAGATTTTACGGAAGTATAAAGTGGAAGACTGCAATCCAGTATCCACTCCGCTTGACAATAACCAAGTATCAACTCATGAAATGTGCCCAAAAACAGAGAGAGAAAGATATGCCATCGAGGAAGTTCCATATAAAGAAGCCGTAGGTAGCTTAATGTATGCACAACTAGATACTAGACAAGATCTAGTATACGCAATTAGAGTTGTGAGTCAGTTTAATAATAACCCTGGAATATCCCACTGGCAAGCTGTAAAGCGAATCCTAAGGTATATAAAGGGAACTAATGACTTCAAGCTACAGTTTTCCAAAGAAGATCATGGCATCACAGGTTACACTGATGCTGACTAGGCTGGGGACATAGGAGATAGAAAATCAACCACTGGTTTTTTATTTATGTCACGAGGTGCAGCAATTTCATGGAATAGTAAAAAACGACCAACAGTAGCCTTCTCGACGACAGAAGCAGAATATATGGCTTTAACTTTTGCATGCCAGGAACCACTTTGGCTGCAACGTCTGCAAAGAGAGATATCCCCCTTTCCCAAAAGAGGGCTTGATAAGATAGTTTTGTGACAACAAAGGTGCAATTGATTTGTCAAAGACAAGTGGGTACAAAGGTCGCACTAAACACATTGAAATCAGGTGTCCTTTCATCACGGAAAAGATAGATAGAGGAGAAATCACAGTGGAGCAAATTTCCACAAATGGAATGCTTGCACCTATGATGGCGAAGCCACTGCCAAGAACCAGACATCAGCAACTGACACAAGAATTCGGACTCCGAGAATGAAGTACTGAGAGACATCACTTCTAGTGGGGGTGTTCGAATTCAGAATCGATGCCTCTGCTACATATTTATCTTTACCACAGTTGCTACATACACTTTTATAGATGTTCCTGTTAACATGGTTGTGTTTTGCCTCCCCTTGTATTACATTCGTCCTGTGCATGTTAATAAAAACATTTATAGAAGGTAGGAGACGAGGTACTAGCAGAATTGAAGCTGTGAGGACAGGGCGTGAGTCGTGCTTGGGTAGCTCAGATGGTAGAGCACTTGCCCGCAAAAGGCAAAGGTCCCGAGTTCGAGTCTCGGTCTGGCACACAGTTTTAATCTGCCAGGAAGTATCAAAAACATTTATGTTCGCTTTCAAACCGTAAACGAGTGTTTATTTCAATTTCGATAACAACACTTACCACAGAATTTTTCTGTCTCAGTGGAGTTTTTAATGTCATTTTAGATGATAGGGCAATTGCCTGTGAGGATTAAAGCTAATTCACACTGTCCATCATGGGAGTATCATGTTATGGCACCATCACATCAATGGGTATTCACACTGTCCGTCACGCCACAGCGTGTCAAGTCAATTCAGCAAGTTACTTGATCTCAACTCGCATCATGGCTGTCCTCATTTGTTTTTTTTTTTTTTCGAGGAAATTATGTTTTTCGTAGGACGATTTTCAAATGTTTTTACACGTGATGGGCACATACACAGTGTGACAGCTTATATAAGTAATTATTTGAGTCGAAACTTATACAAAAATGACATTTATTGGTCTCAAACTGTTTGCAGCTTGCAGGTATAACTTGTACTTCAGAGAAGGAAGACAGAAGTGCAACAACACAAAAAAGTGTGGGTCCGAATAAAAATCAATATTTAGTACACAAAGGGACTTTCACACATTACACAAGAAGGTTGAGGAAGAGGAATCTCCATTTTATATTTTTGAAAGTCGAAGCATCAGTTTTTTATTTGTTGCATCAAACTGCACCCAGAATTACTAAAAGAAATGCAGTGTTACGATCTGCCACCACACTGCGTGAAAAACTGGTTTGTTTAAGGTTAAGATTCGCTGTCACTCCAATGCAAATATTTGGGCAATAGTCATATCTCCCTCAATACCTTTGCTTTCAAGATTTGTAGGTTTTCTTTACCTCTTGTATGTGGCTTTCAATAGTTGCAGTGCCTTATTTGTACTTGGGACTACCAGTGAAACTACATACACATTGACCACTGATGCCTGCAACACTGTTTCACACCACTACCAGAGAGCTACATAGCAATTAATAAGCTTATCACAAACATACATTTAAAAAAACAACTTGCAGTATCTGAAGGTTTCAAACCATTTCTTTACGAAACGCTACAAATGCATAACAATATACAAATAAATTCCACCTGCTAATCAATCTGATTCTACCCACAGTACTTTTTCACTTCAAGTTACAGGTATATTGCTTGCATTTCATTGCTAAATGTTAAACCAGTATGTATAAAAATGCACTTTATAAATGTAGTAAAGGGCAAGTAATTAGTATGTTCATGAAATACAATTCATATTGCCTCACTGTACCAATTACTCTTTCATCATTTATTTTCAGGTTTAACAAAAGAAATAACAAAACAAAACAATTTTATAATATGTAATAAACAAAAAGCGACTGATATTAACCACTAAAACTGCAATGAAACAAAATACAGAGATCTCCAGATGGCAATGTATTGGGAGAAAATGAGCTTGAGGATCATGTGATCAACAATGGACAAATGTCAAAACTTTCTTGTTGAGGATCCTTGGTGGTGCCGTGACGTGATGTGATGTGATGGGATGGAATGCCCAGTGTGGATGCCGCCATTTGAAATGCACTGCAGAATGTTTTTATGGGACAGATGTGATGTGCTGTGATGTAATGGCCAGTCTGAATTGGCCTTTAGGATCTACTGAGTGTTTGCCAGACGTCAGAGACAGATAAAGATAACAAATTGACCCACATTGTCTGCTTGTGAGAGCACTTTCCAAAGTGTGAAGTATAAAACAAGTTACTGGTACATGAAAGAAAGTGGGAGTGTGTCACAACTACTCCCAATTCCCTACTGCCCATGAACCCACAGATACCACCGTCCCACCCTTGACTCCTAGCTTTGGTACTTGAACGACCTATCACAGCACAAAATATAAAACAAGTACTTCATGGAAAACACAACACATCCCCTGGTCACGACCATATTCTCTATCAACAAATAAAAGAATACCCTGTTTCCTTTCTCATCACCCTTCCAATTCTGTTCAACACTACCCTCTCCACAGGCTACTATCACAATGTGTACAAAACCTCCAAAATCCTACTTTTTCTCAAACTGAACAAACCACCCACTGATACCTCCTCATACCACCCCGTCTGCCACAGTTCAATGTTTAGCAAGGCCTTCCAATCCATCATCTCCCAATGTATCCACTGCCATCGGCACCAACACCATCTACTTCCTCTTACCCGGTGTGGTTTCTGTCCCTCCTTCTCTGACAATGATAAATTCCTGAACCTCACCCATTTCCTATCATGCAGCTCAACGACCATAAATCCACCATTTTTGTCTCCCATGACCTAGAGAACTATGCAAACATGTATGGCATTCCGATTTCCTTTTCAAACACTAGACTTACATAGTTGCAACCAACTATGTCTGCCTTATTGCATTCTTCTTCTTCAGTCACCCATCCTGCATCATTATTACCTATAACAATTCCAGGACCTTTCACCCCTCCCCTTATATCTTATACACTGCTAGTACAACCAAACCACCTTCTCCTGTTCACCTGCTTCAGTATGCTGATGACACTGCCTTCCTCGCCCTCTACACCATACTCCAGAAATCCCAATGATCCCACGAAATCCACCTCAATCAGTTTATCTCCTGATCCAATGACTCCTTAAGATTAACCCCTTCAAAATCCAGGCAATAATTACAGGATGCAGCACCCACATCTTCTGTCTTCACGACTTCTACCACACCATTTACAACCGTCCTGTCCAGCTAACACACTCAAATACCTTGGACTAAACTTCAACTGACAACTGTTGTGGAAACCTCACCTACTAATCATCCAACAGAGAGGCCACAATACAATAAAACTACTAAAACTATTAGCTGGCTGAATATGGGGTCTACACACCTCCACTGACGTTCACACATACAAATCCCCGATCTGCCCCATTCTTTCGTATGCAAATGTTGCACAGATATCTGTCCGACCCAAGTTCTGTAAGTGTCTCCAGGTCCTTGAACACCGTGCTTTGTGCCTCGTTTTTCACATCCGGTTACCTTTCCCTGCAAGAATCCTTTACCAACTCATCAAATTTCCACGTCTCCTCACTCACTTTGAACACGAATAACCTGCATAATACGCAAACTCGACCCTAACAATCCTAATATTCCCCCTCTCGTTTCCAATCGTAGCGTGCTGCTGCACAATTATCAGCACAACTTCTGCGTCCTCTCCTAAAGAAATTTCGACTGTCTTCCTCTCCCAGACCACAAACTCCACTGTGACATACACATCCTACCAACTCTGAATCGACCCCATCCTCTCCATCCCGCCCAAGGGCTCCTTGCTTGCCTCTCCCCGTTCCATATGGCCTCCTTTCCCACTACCTCTCGCACCCCACCTCCTTTTTCTGCAAATCTTCCAATACCAGCTACTCCACTCTCCTTGCTCATATGTCATCACCACCTCTTAGAAGTAATCAGTCCTCATCACCACCACTCTCCCGTCTCGCTCCATACCCACCTTGCTTTTCATCAACAATCTGCCATTCCAGGACAGGTCCTTTTCCAGTTTTAGTGTTCAGTGTTTTTTCAAATGTTAATGTTGTTGAAGGTTTTTTGCCTTTATCTGTGCTGCTTACCCATATTCTTTCACTGTTTTTTTTTAATTATTCCTAAAGACAGCATTATTTATTACATTCTCCCACTAATATCACCTTTTAAAAGTAATTTTATATTCTTGGTAAATATGTCTCCTTGTTTTGTGTTTAGCATCTAGGTTAGAGAATAATGTCTACTGGCTGAAACGTGGGTTGACTGTACAACTGTCAGTCCACCTCCCCTTTCACAGTAGTTGAGGTAGGATGAAATAATAAATAAGGAAAAGAAAAAAAGTACTGCGCCACTCAGGACTCGCATTGTCACACAATAAAGCAATATAGATTAAACTTTATTAGCCGTTGAGCATGTCTTCCATGGAATTGGCATCAGTGCAAATTATACATTAACATAAGTACATTTACATACAAACGCATGCCTTTACAAATACCGTGAACCGGGTTTATGCTGGCCCAACATTTGCCTATCTTTTTGTATATATCAGTGCAAAGAAAATTTTTCGGGTATTTGCAAAGTCTCATATCACCAATCACGTGGTTATTAAACAAAATATCCGGATAAGTGCGAACAGGACTCGTGCACTGAGGTTTCTGTGTGAATTTAGTTGTGTATATGGATAGTTCATGCATGCAGGGAATCCAGAATTTCAACGATTTTTGCTTGTTGTGGATACTTCCAAGGTATAAAAATATGCGACATAGATGGCCGTGTCTTTTGATTACACTGACATAGAAGATTAAAAGCTTTTACACCACCAAAACACCGTGGGCGTCAGCTTGCTTTCTCCAGTCAAATCGATCAACGTTCTCACTCACGAAATAAATACTGTGGGAAACTGAGAAGATTTTAGAGCGAATTGAAGGGGTCTGCTGAAGAAGGTGCTGACCAAAAGGAGGGTATTTTGAGTTGCTGCGTATTATATGTTTGATGAAACTGAAAGTCAGGAACAAAATTCCAGAGAGGCAAAACAAATTAGTAGATAGCAGAGATTTCTTTCTGGTGGTACATGTGGGAAAAGTATTGCCAACATGGGATGCATTCGTAAACAAATCAGACAGTGTGATCAGACTAATCCTTACTAAATTAAGGGTTAAGTTCATCATATTTTTCCTGTCTCTGTGAAGTGCATTTTCCGTCTAGCTCAGCCACCGCCTGCTACGTACGTGACATTCCGGCAATCGTCGTTCGAAACGAAATCGGCGGTTACCTTCCTGTCTTTATGTCAGGTAAATCTGATGTGAAGATCTCACACACACACCTCCATCTCATAATTTATTGTGTTTTAGTTATGCTTTGAACAGATTGGAAGTGATATTACAGAATTTCTTAAATGTGTTCTACAAAGTGCATGCAGTAGTGAATGTTTGAGAACTGTATACTTTAGTTATGTTCATTCAATAATCAGTTATGGTATTATTTTCTGGGGAAACAGTGCTTAGAATTTACAAACAGTGTTTAAAATGCAAGAGAGAGCAGTAAGAATTATAACAAAAAGCAGTAAGCGTGACCATTGCGGAGAACTTTTCAAAATATTAGAAATTCTAACTGTTCCTTTTGAATTTATATTCCAAACCATAGTGTACATCAAGAAAAATATAGAAAATTATAGTACAAATATCAGTTTTCATAACTATAGTACAAGTCACTGTCTTCACCTAGACAGGAAGAATAAACACAAGACTCAAAATAGGTTCTTGCATGAAGGTGTAAAAGTGTATAATAAACTGCCGCAGAAAATAAAGAAGCAGATAAAATGTACCACTTTAGGAAAAATCTTAAATTGTTTTTGCAGGAACACTGCTTTTACGCTATAAGCGAATTCCTTAGTAGAAAATGATTGTAAAAAGTTTTTGTTTCATAATATTTTGATATGGAGCAAAAATGATTGTAAATAACTTATATGTCACAATGTTTAACTACGTGTAACAACAAACTGTATAAATAGATGAATGTACGCAACTGACAACATCCATACATTTTAAAATGTCCACGGATGGCTTAATAAATAAATAAAAGCGTACAAGTTTATCTTACATACTGAAATGCTTTGTAAACGGCGCCAAATTCGAAGGGTTTATGAAAAACGAAAACGACCGAGTCGACCAAATCAGACAGACGAAATATGCAGCTGGCACAGGTTACAAAAATACAAACAAGTTGAACAATTTATTCATTACTAAAGGAATGCGAAAAGCTTTCTTGTAAATTTTCATATTCCAGGGAAAGCACGAAGCAGTTTACGTAATTTGCTTATGCTTAGCACTTAATAACAGCAACGGTGCGTTGCATGTCGACGACGTTATTAACGCCGAAAACTGTGTCGTAAGCCATTATGTTTTGTTGTAAGCTTAATTTAAATTGCCGATGGTCACGCGATTCGATTATAGCTTTGGCCGGCATCTATTCATACGAACATCGTTGCCAACGTAACGGCGTGTAAGTCAGCTAAGTCAAAATGGCGTTCAGTGTAGTGTTTGTGTTGGTATCGTGAAGTACCAACAGCTGTGAACTTTTTTCTCGTTTAATATATTCCTCGCCCCGCCAGCAAATAATGATGGTTGCTGGCTATGATGAGTTGCGGTGATTGTGGGTAACGAACCAACACTTCTTCAGACGTAAAGTGTAGCTAGGTGTTCGTTAGCGCGTGACGTGTGTGCAGAGCTACTATTTCGTGGTAAGTACTAGTGTGTAAAGTGCTAATAAAACAGTGTGTTGAATGGAACATAGATTAAGGCACTGGTTCCTTGGGAGATTCAAACACGAGTCAAGACTGAGTATGCAAGAAGATAACCCGAAGTCAGCCCTTCGTCTTCAAAGCCCATGTTGTAGTCTGTTTACTAAACGTGCGGCGAGAGCGGTCATTCTCTCTTTAGTTGTAATTTCTTAAGTGCATATAAGAATGGGTATGAGGCAGCTTCAGTAAGATGAACTGCATATTTTCAATGTCGTTTTTAATACAACCGGAAACACTTGTAGTAAATGATTTAACTTTGCTCCGGCATGTAGCCGTGTATAATTTTCTCTGCAGCCTTTCTTCAGTTACACATTCTAAGTAATGTTTATTGTGAATGTGATTTGTATTCATAATAGTTATCACCCACTGATCATGTACATAAGTAATGTTTATTGTGAATGTGATTTGTATTCGTAATAGTTATCACCCACTGATCATGTACATAAGACGGATTTCGTCAGTTGTATACAGAAAAAGTAACTACATACGGATTCAAAAATAAGTGATACGTACGTACTGCAATATATAACACAGTAAACAGTACTAATACTGGGTAGAGAAATCAAGCGTATTAAAATACGCGACCAACTGTACTACTTACTGTAATACATAATATTTAAGTACTTTTAGATATTTGCATATGTGACAAGTATGTGTAACTCACTATACAGTATTAATAACTCACTTGGGAAATTAAGGGAATGAAGATATTCAACCCCATATACTAAGCTACTTATGGAGTATGCCACTTCCAATTCAACCAAAAAATTCAGAAGGGCCACTTATGTTTTGCATGTTGGTGCTAATTGTTAATTTCACATTTCGTTTTTAACGTAATCTTTACTGTGCGGTATGATGTGCCTTACCACGGTTTGTGCGATACCCCCGTCGGAGGGTCGAGTCCCCCGGGGCAGAGAGAGAGAGAGAGAGGTCCCATAGAAACTTACCACAATTTTCCAAAAAGCAATCTTTCACTGTCACCGTGTAATAATTTTTTCCTGTGGAGATAATGCTTTAACAGTATTTTTGAATATGTCCTTTTCCAGTGCTTCATTAATGTCTTTGGGTAATTTATTATATAGCTCTAAATCCTGGTATTCTGTACTTCGTTGTTTTCTTTCTGGGTGTGACATTTACTGTTTCTTGTGTTATGTTTGTGTATAGAGGTATTTGTGGCATATCTATGTTTTCTGTGTGATTGGGAAAAGATATTTGTAGGGAATATAGTTAAGGCCAGTAGCTGTTTAAATTATTCCAGGCACTGATTTGTTTGCTATCATAATTGTATGTTGTCTACACTTCAGTTAGTTACCTAGTACATCTGCAAAAGCTATGTGTTGTTTACACAGCTTACCGATTCACGTTTTATATTTAGTTTAATGTTTGTTATTATTTTTGATTCTATAGAAATTTGTATGGTTTTTCTTTATCTTAAATGTTACTTTATTGTCATCTGACCACTATGGTAGAGATAGCCACCGAAAGCCCGAGAACTTTGCTCAAATTCAGGAGGCCTGAAAACTGAGATGATTTTATTCAGACATACCGCTACAAAAGACTCTGAGAACACCTGATGTCGATGGCAGAGATAGCTATCGAAAGCTCAAGAATTAATCAAATTGATGCAGCTTGAAAACTGAGAAGATTTCATTCAAATTCTCCAATCATAATGTACAAATCATAAGCAATAAATTCTGGTCAGAGTTCACATCTGCCCCTGGAAATGTCTCAGTTTAAAACGTGGTTCCAAGATGTATGTCTTACCGTTATATAATCAATGTAAAACCTACCATTGTGTCAGTCTCATTCACGTATGTAACATACGTCGAAATCCACGTACATACTCCACCAGCCACTTCATTGTACCATTACTGATCGTTTTCTGTCCTGATTCACTTATAAATGAAGTCCATTCATTGTCTAAGTGGGGTGGTAAAATTTGTGCTCATCCTCTTTTGTGATTGTTAAACCAAGTGTTAACAATGATTGAATCGTGCTCTAAGTAAAATTCTACTGGGTGGTTGCCCCCTTTACTCCTTCCTATCAGTTGATATTCTCCTACTATTTTTCCTTCTTTTTTTCTTCCTTCTACTGAGTGGCAGTCACGCTTTGCAATTAAATTTTCCTGTATCTAAACCACCTGAATACTTTATTTTATTTATTTATTTATTTTTCAATCATTCATTCTTTCAATCTCTTTATATGCAGAGCTAGTTGACATGTAAACTACTACCTGTTGTGGATGTTGGCTTTGTGTACATCTTGGCTACGATAATATGTTCACTGTGCTGCTTATGGTAGCTTATCCACATGTCTCTTTTCTTATTCCTTATTAGACCTACTCTTTCAGTACCTCCATTTGATTCTGTATTTATAACCCTGTACTTACCTGACCAGAAGTCCTGTTCATCCCAGCAGTGAGCTTCATTATTTCCCACTATATCTGATTTCAACATGTTCACTTCCCATTACAAATTTTCTACCCTACCTACCCAATTACGATGTCTTTATCATTCCACGGTCATACCTGTAGAATGCCAGTTTTGATTTCCCCCAGGGCAATGTCTTCCTGAGTAGTGCCTACCTGGAGATTCGAATGGGGATATTTTTCACACGAAATACTTTATTCAGTTGGATGTCATCATTATGCCATACAGTAGAAATACATGCCATTGGGAACAAATAATTGTGTAGTTTCCTCTTGCTCTCAGCCACTTACAACACCAGCACAGCAAGGCCATATTGGCTGATGTTACAAGGCCACATCAGTCAGTCAGCCAGACTGCCTCTGCAACTACTGAAAAGGCTGCAGCCCCCCAACAGGAACCACAGGTTGGCCTGACCTCTCCGCAAATACTCCATTGTGAATGCACCTGCTGTATGGCTACCTGTATCTTTGAGCCACGCATTGTTTAAGGTTCGTATGGAGACCAAACTTGGTACACTTATGAAGCAGAACCGGGAAATAAATACTGTGGAGATAAGATGCCTCTAGAAGTGTACAGAAGGGAATAATAAATGAAAAATGATCATGAAAGTCTAAGGTTAAGTATGATTTTTGTTGATGTGCTATACTAAATCAGGGAAATACGGAAGCGTCCGATCCTGCCCATCTGCTTTGACCCATGACGTCACAAATATGGCGGAAATAACCATAAACCACGATTCCAATATGGCGCATATAAAGTCGTTACGTACACATTATGAGGACAAAAATACATCAAAAAACAAACACACACACCTTCCACAAAAAGCCTAATGACACTAACGGGACAAGCACGGGAAATGGGGTGTTTTTGGTTGGGGGCAAACTAAATATAAACCAATTTAGACACCAACCCCCATACAAAACCACACAAAACGACGAAAAAAACCGACATCACAAAACCCCCCATGTACCACTAAACACAATCTCATCTGGAATCGGACACTTCCCTTGACCTATATAGCTCAACAGCTGCTCTAGATCCCATAAATTAGGATCAAACACTTCCCTTGGCCTATACAGCTCAAAAACATCTCCCGATACCAATACCAAGATACACAGCCACACATTGGGATCGAACGCTTCCCTTGACCTACACACTGTTAATTTTATCCATCGTATCCATTCCTGAACAAAAACAACAACCGATTAATTTTACTAAAATTAGCACACACATACAACAAACAACACTAAATTAACCTTCACACAAAATCGTTAACTCACTGAAACAAATTCCACTACAGACACAGCTGACACACTAACAATTAATGTATAATGAGCAAAAGCAAACTGAGCCCATAACACCACACAAACGAAAACCCTGAACATACCACCAGAGAGCACAACTAACTACAACACGACGACATCTACAAACATGCCACACTCACGAACCAAACTCCGCGCCGTAATGACGTCACACACGACAACACCCTTACGTTACGGGTCAAAGCCGACGTGTGGGATCGGACGCTTCTGTCGACCCTAAATCAGTGGTGTTTACTTGTTAGAATACTAATGTAAAGGTGATCTCTTGTGAAATGCAATTTGATAAATACTGTTGAGAAGGGACACGAATGTCCTCGAGAGTTGGTCAATGGCTACAGCGATCAGACATTTGTCCAACACAATTCATATCTGACTATACGTCAAAACAAAGGTAGGCTACTGTGGTATTTACTCGTGTTTTGCTGCATCATTTAGAACTGTGTGTGAATTCTGACTACAGTATCTGCTTTGGTATAGCCAAATAATTTCCATCCAAACTGATCTACAGCCAAGTTAAGTGAGAGTCCTCTGTGTAAATGGCAGTACTCATAGAAGCTACTGATTGCAGACTCTGCAGTTTCCTCAACACACTATCCTTTCCAAGAAGCTATATACATAGATGAGGAAATTTCGAAATTTTGTTTTCAACTGGCGTCGTGGTGTTTCTTTGGTTCAGTATCCTTTCAGTGCTTGGGGATGTTGTCGGAATTGATTCAGTCTAGCACATTTTTCAAATTAGATTTTGTGCATCATTTTTATTATTGCATATTCTACATTGCTGCAGTTTCTGACATCAGCATCAGAAGTCACTCAATCACAATCAATCGGTGGTTTTTAGGAACTCGGAGAGTGGCAGGGTTTCTTCTCTTCATTTCATGTCACAATAATTTTTTATACCACATGTGAGAATGACACGGTTAATACGATAAATAGGAGTACCGGTTATTACGGAATACGAAACACATAATCGAGGTGCTGACAATTCACCACTGATGTGGGATTATTCGGCGTGACTGCTCCTTGTGCTCATTTTTCGAAAGTGGCTTTTTTTGTATTGTTACAGAATTTGCTGCATTAACAATGCCTTTAAAGAAACGTAAGGCAATTGGTCAAGTGCATCCGGCAGCAAAAAAAAAGAAACAACAACGCAGACGAGAAAGGGACGCAAGACTAGCAATGCTGCACCAGAGAGCTTCTTCAGCCAGAGCTTCCGGGACCGAGAAACTGTGTGAGGCCAGATTACTCTACATACACAGCTCATTCTTTTTCCCTTTTCTAATGGAAGACAGGAATAAATACAAACCTGGACAGTTCTGGGTATTCAGTTACATTTAATAATTTGAATGCTGTTCTCGTGAATATGTGTAATTGAAGTTTCTTTGCTCGTACATTACAAACATAGCCTAGTCAGTTTACTTTCCTTTCTAATAGAAGATTCGAAAAAATAAATAGTTACTCTGATGCCGGTATATAAGCACCGACAGGTACGCAAGTGAGTAGAGTGGCGTTCGTGTCTTTCCGACGTGCTTGTGGAAATGTGAATGACGGTGATGTTATTACCAAATGCGTTCAAACGGGGTCAGTGTGCTGGCATTCCTTTCTCGGCTGCCGAAGGACAAACACGTGGAAACATCGGTCAGAGAATGAAGAACGTATACGGGGCAGTAGGTCTGTCGAAAACCAGTGTGCCGGAACGGTGCGCAGAATTCCGTGCCGGTCACGATTCGACACGAGATGTCGATTGTTCTGGGAGGCCCGAGCTGGCAGTTGATGGTGTGGTTAGGACAGTCAGTCACATAACCACTATGTGCTAGGAAAGGACCTCGTCATCAGCTTCAGTAGTGTGCAACACATTATCTGGCAGACTTAATCTGCTGTAAGATCTGCAACCGGCAGATACCCCGGGCGCCAAATTCTGAACCAAAAGCAGACTGGATGGCTGTTTTCCTGAAGCAGCCGATGTGTTTCAGTGTTGAAGATAACACATTCTTTGAGGGCATTGTTGCAGGCAGTGAAAGTTTGTACTTCTTGTGGGAACCAGAGGTCAAAAGCTTTGACTGCCGCAGTGGTGTTAACCGTCATCCCCCTCCCTCCCCCCTCTTCCCACCCGGCGGGTCTGAGGTTAAGAATCGGCCCGAGGTATTCCTGCCTGTCATAAGAGGCAACTAAAAAGTGTTTCACACGTTTTGGCCTTTATGTGATGGTCCCCTGTAGGGTTTGACCTCCGTGCTTCAAAATTTTCCCGAAGAGCGCAAGCCAATTGGGGAAGGGCACCTTACACGGTGCATCGTGTCTGTCGTGCTTTTAGGTCTTTAGCCCACTTTCTTGTCATCGCATTTCAGTCCAGCTCATTCTCCACCTCTTGGGCGATGGCACCTTCCTGGGTGCATTTTCCACCGTGACACTGTACAGTGTCACTTTTTGCGTCAACGATGACCGTGGACGAGCACCCGATATCCGGCACGGTAGCCAGTCCGTTGTGGTGGGGCCGCCCTGTACCCTGGCCATCCTGCCACGTGGTCTTTGCTGCAGCTGTGTGGCGCCCGTCGGGAGGGCCCCTGGTCGGAGTGGGTGACATTCCGTGAAGCGTAGTGAATCGTCTCGTGCCGGTGGTGAAACACCAGCAGTCTCTAACTATTCACGAGCTCAGTTCAACGCACAGAAGTACAACCCCAAATCATTCCCCTCCCTGGTCACACCACGGGAGGAACGTCAGGCTAAGTATGGCAGCAGATCTTATTTGCCCCGGTACCTTCTATGTTCGAGAGCTGATGGGGAATCTTTTGTGGTGATGAAGCCTCAGTTTTTTTGTTGAGCATTTAGAGGACAAGTTTGGGGAGGTGGAGGGATTGTCCAAAACGAGATCTGAGTCAGTCTTGATCAAAACAGCATCCTCTGCCCAGTCACGGACGTTACTCGCTTGTGACAAGCTGGGGGATGTTTCTGTCACCATCACGCCCCATAAGAGTTTAAATGTGGTCCAGGGTATCCTATTTCACAGGGACCTTCTTTTGCAATCTGATGATGAGCTGCACGCCAATTTAGAGCGGCGAGGTGTACATTTCGTCCGGCGTGACCACCAGGGTCCGAGGGATAGTCGGGTTGCTGCCAGTGCCTTCATCTTAGCCTTCGAGGGTGACACGTTGCCCAAGAAGGTCTAGGTGGTGACCTACTGCTGCGATGTAAAGTCCTGCATCCCTCCCCCGCTGCGGTGCTTTAAGTGCTGGCAGTTTGGCCATATGTCTTCCCGCTGTACTTACAGCATCACGTGTCGAGGTTGCAGACGTCCGTCACATCCCAGTACTCCGTGTGCCCCGCCTCCTGTCTGTGTCAACTGCGGAGAGCACCATTCGCCTTGCTTGCCAGATTGCAGGATTCTCCAGAAAGAAAGGAAAATCGTGGAGTACAAGACCCTGGACCGACTGACCTACACTGAGGCTAAGAGAAAATTTGAATGCTTGTATCCTGTACCTATGACATCGTCTTACGCCACCACTACAACAGTTGTGGCACCGTCAGCTCCGCCGACCCCAATCACTTCTCTCAGAGCCGGAACACTACATTTCCCTCTTTGCTGCTCCTGCACCACCTACTTCAGGAACAACCACCTCCCTCCCCGACCATCGTGGACGTCCGTCCCCACTTCTGAGCCGGAGAAGCCTAAGTTTTCTTCGGCATCTCTCGCCAGGAAGGGGTCCCTCGGGTCACTCCCTTCCCAGGTTTCTGCTAGTGGAAAAGATGACACCCGCCAGTGGCTGAAGAGTCCTAAAGCAGCTGGTCGTAGGGCTTCACGCTCGTCCTCAGTGCCGGAGACTGAGCCAGTGAAGTCCTCCTAGCCAGGGAAACCCCAGGAGCAGCGAGAGAAATCCGAAAAGAAAACCCTAAGACCGAGGAAATTGTGGTGGCACCCACACCACCACTACCTGCAAGCTCTGCAGCTGAGGATGGGGTGGAGATTTTGGTGCCCGCTAAGGACCTAGATCTCGCCAGACCCTCGGACACGACGGATACAGACTGCTCGGGCAATAAATCGGTGGCCGCCGGTGACTCTGAGACGTAAACTGCCTCATTGAATGTTTCATGCCTTCCCAGTCCCACGATGTGATCCGCCAGTGAAATTGCGGCGGTTTTTTCCACTGCCTGGCTGAGCTGTTGAGCTTTACACCTGGTGTCTGCACTGCCCTCCAGGAAACCTGGTTCCCGGCAATGCGGACCCCTGCCCTCCGTAGTTATAAGGGATATTACAGGAACTGTAGCAACTGTAATCGAGTGTCAGGTGGAGTTTGTGTTTGTCCTAAACTCAGTCTGTAGTGACACCCTGCCCCTTCAAACCCCTCTTGAAGCTGTGCCTGTCAGAATAAGGATAATGCAGGAAATAACTGTCTGCAATGTATATCTTCCTCCAGATGGTGCAATACACCTGAATGTATTAGCTGCACTGGCTGATCAACTCCCTAAACCTTTCCTACTTTTGAGAGATTTTAACACCCATAGCCCCTTGTGGGGTGGCACCTTGCTTACTGGCCGAGGCAGAGATGTCGAAACTTGACTCAGTTCGACCTCTGCCTCTTAAATACTGGGCTGCCACACGTTTCAGTGTGGCTCGTGGTAGTTACTCGGCCATTGATTTGTCAATTTGCAGCCCAGGACTTCTCCCATCTATATACTGGAGAGCACAATACGACCTGTGTGGCAGTGACCACTTCCCCATCTTCCTGTCATTGCCCCTGCGTCAGGTGCATGGACGCCTGCCCAGATGGGCTTCAAACAAGGTGGACTGGGAAACTTTCACCTCTGCTGTCACCGTCGAATCTCCTCCACATGGTAACATTGCTGTGATGGTTGAGCAGGTGACAACAACAATTGTTTCTCCACCAGGGAACACAATCCTTCGCTCTTTAGGGTGACCCCGGGCAAGGCAGTCCCTTGGTGGTCATCGGAAGTCGCTGAAGCTCCCTGGAGCACCTCATAGCCTTTAAACCACTCCGTGCCCACATTCGCCATCTTATCAGATGACAGAAGCGGGAGTGTTAGGAGAGATATGTCTTGACCATTGTGTGCCATACGTCACCTTCCCAAGTCTGAGCAAAGATCAAACGTATTTTCGGATACCAGACCGCAACAGGTGTTCCCGACGTTACCATAAATGGCATGTTATCTACCATCGCAAATGCGATTGCCGAGCATTTTGCTCGAGCCTCTGCATCGGAGAATTACCGTCCAGCCTTTTGCACTCTCGAACGGCGGCTGGAAGGGAAAGTCCTCTCATTCACTGCATGCCACGGTGAATCCTGTAACACCCCATTTACACAGTGGGAGCTCCTCAGTGCTCTTGCTCATTTCCCCGGCACAGCTCCCGGGCCTGATCGGATCCACAGCTCATCTGACTACAAGCGACATATCCTCGTCATCTTCAATCGGATCTGGTGCAATGGCTTCGTTCCATCGCAATGGGGGGGGGGGGGGGGAGGCGAGGGGGAGGGGCACCATAATTCTGTTGCTCAAACCAGGAAGAAAACCACTTGATGTGGATAGCTTTCGGCCCATCAGGCTGACCAACGTTCTTTGTAAGCTGCTGGAATGTATGGTCTGTCAGCGGTTGGGTTGGGTCCCGGAGTCACGTGGCCTACTGGCTCCGTGTCAGAGCGGCTTCCGCCAGGGTCGCTCTACCACTGATAATCTTGTTCCCCTCGAGTCTGCCATCCGAACAGCCTTTTCCCGATGCCGAGACCTGGTTGCCATCTTTTTGACTTAACATAAAGCAGAACAGAAGAGAACCGAAGCATTTGAGATGTGGTGCTATAGACGAATGTTGAAAATTAGGTGGACTGATAAGGTAAGGAATGAGGAGGTTCTACGCAGAATCGGAGAGGAAAGGAATATGTGGAAAACGCTGATAAGGAGAAGGGACAGGATGATAGGACATCTGCTAAGACACGAGGGAATGACTTCCATGGTACAAGAGGGAGCTGTAGAGGGCAAAAACTGTAGAGGAAGACAGAGATTGGAATACGTGAAGCAAATAATTGAGGACGTAGGTTGCAAGTGCTACTCTGAGATGAAGAGGTTAGCGCAGCAAAGGAATTCGTGGCGGGCCGCATCAAACCAGTCAGTAGACTGATGGGGGGGAAAAAAAAAAAAAGCATACGACACGACCTGGTGACATCATATCCTTGCCACATTGTAAGAGTGTTGTCTCTGTGGCCCGCTCTCGATTTTTATCCAAAACTGCCTGTCACTCCGTACTTTCCGTGTCCAAGTTGGTGCCTCCCATAGTTCCATCCATATCCAGGAGAATGGAGTCCTGCAGGGCTCTGTATTAAGTGTCTCTCTATTTTCAGTGGCCATTAACGGTCTAGCAGCAGCTGTCGGGCCCTCCGTCTCACCTTCTCTGTTGCAGACGAATTCTGCACTTCGTACTGCTGCTCCAGTACTGGTGATGCCGAGTGTCGCCTACGGGGAGCCGTACACGACGTGCAGTCACGGGCTGTAGCCCACGGCTTCCAGTTTTCCACCGTGAAGACGTGTGTCGTGCATTTCTGTCGGCGTCGTACCGTTCGTCCGAAACCGGCACTTTACCTTAATGACGATCCACTCACTGTAGTGGAGACGTATCGATTCTTAGGTCCGGTTTTCGACATTAGTTTGACTCGGTTTCCTCACTTTCGTCAATTTAAACGGAAGTGTTGGCAGCACCTCAGTGCCCTCCGCTGCCCGAGCAACACCGACTGGGGCTCAGACCGCTCCACGCTGCTGCAGCTCTACAGGGCCCTCGTTCGATCCCGCCTCGACTACGGGAGTGTTATTTACGGTTCGGTGGCACCCTCAGCATTGCATTTGCTCGACGCATTGCACCGTCGCGGAGTTCGACTGGCGACAGGAGCTTTTAGGACGAGTCCGGTGACGAGCGTACTGGTGGATGCCGGAGTCCCTCTGTTGAAGATCAGACGTGCACAATTGCTTGCCAGTTATGCTGCACACATCTGAACATCTTAATTACTGTCTTCTTGTCCTGACGGCGGCTGTTCACCTACCGCACAGCCGGCCCAGGTCAGGGGTGACGATTGCAGTTCACGTGCGATCGCTTCTGTCCGAACTGGACTCCTTGCCCGTACCACCTCTCCTCGAGGTCCATTCCCGTACACCTCTGTGGTGTAGCTGTAGGCCGTAGCTTAGCCTGGACCTTTTGTGTGGCCCTGAGGACTCCGTTAACCTGCAGCTCTCCGCTGTCATTTCTTCTCGATTCTCGAAGTGTTCCGGGGCTCTGAAGTGGTTTACACCTACGGCTCGACGACTGACGGTAACGTTGGCTAGCCTTTGTCCACAGAGGCCGTATTGAACAGCATTCCTTGCCCGATGGCTGCAGTGTATTCACTGCAGAGGTGGTGGCTGTATCTCGTGCACTTCAGTATATCCGTTCGTGATGCGAGGAATTGTTTCTTCTGTGTACTGGCTCTTTGAGCGGCCTACGAGCTATCGACCGGTGCTAACCTCGCCATCCTTTGGTGGCGTACGTCCGGTAGTCCGTCTGTGCCCTGCACCGGTCCTGTCGTTTAGTGGTGTTTGTGTGGATCCTGGGACACGCCGGAACCCGGGAAATTAACTTGCCGACAGGCTGGCCGAACGGGCTACACCGAAACTACTTCTGGAGATGGGCGTATCCGAAGCTCACCTGCGTTCTGTCTTACACCGCAGGGTTTTTCGGCTTTGGGAGATGGAATGCTATAACAGTACGCACAACAAACTGCGTGTCATTAAGGAGACTACGAATGTGTGAAAGTCTTCCGTGCGGGCCTCTCGCAGGGAATCGGTTGTCTTCTGCCGGCTCTGCATTGGCCACGCTTGGGTGACCCACGGTTACCTCTTGCACTGTGAAGACCCACCTCAGTGTCATTGCGGTGCCCGGTTGACAGTGGCCCATATTATTTTGCACTGCCCTAGACATCATCTTCGGTTACCGGACTGGTTATCACTAATTTTAGCACACTACACCCTATCGGCTGATTTGGTTAAATGTTTTATACGTGAGGGTGGGTTTTATCATTTGATCTAAGTTTTTGCGCATGTCCTTTGCCCCTCTGTGTTCTCCACACCAGTGCTTTTAGACTAGATATTTTAATGTTTCGTCTAGTGGCTGGCTTCTCCTTTTTATTCTCGTGGTTGGCCAGGCACGGTCATCTGCTGTCTTGTTTTTATGCCTTCTACCTGTTTCTTGTGCGCCTCTGTGGTTTTCTTGTCCTCTTTTGCTCCTTTTAGTGTTCGTTGCCCTTCCTTTGTTCTTGTGGTTTTTCCTTTCTTTCCATTTTGTGTTATATGTCTCTTCTGTTTTATTCTCACACTTCTGGCGTTGTTTTAGTAGGAAATAGGGACTGATGACCTTGTAGTTTGGTCCCTTCTCCCCTCTTTTTAAGCGACTGACCAACCAGCCAGCCATCATTGCCTTGTCCCGAGAAGTGAGAGCCAGCGATCTGCTGGAAAGGTGATGCTCACATTTTTCCTCGATTTCCAGGGCTTATTGGAATTGATGTCACCATCACTGGGGAACATTACCGCACAACACTAAAAAAGTTACGGCACGCAATTGACACGCGAAACATCCAGGAAAACTGCAATGAGGGGTGTTGCTGTTTCATGATAACGCACGTCCCATTTCGTGAATGTCGTAACACAGAAGTTTAGTCAATTCAGGTGGGAGACACTGGAGCACCTGCCATATCCTTTCTTGTAAAAATAAAATTTTTGTTTGAAAAAAAAAATGTTTTGGGCTTTTTCCAAAACAGTAGCTACTTTCCAGATATGCGTGATACATGCTAGACACTGCAAATACCTGGAGTGACATTCATCCTGCTCTCTCAGTTGAGTGGCTGGAGTGAGTGAAAATGGGTGTGAATTTTTTACCAACTTTAACACT